>NW_010132179.1:11922-15944 GCF_000699245.1 Pterocles gutturalis
CTGCGCCGTGAGTCAGGACTCCAAAAAACCAGGAGGCTTCAAAAAAAATCATACTCGCTGAAGCCGAGATGCTTTGCTTTCCTTCTGCCTCTCCAGCCTCCCTCCCCCGTGCACGCAGCCCCTGCTTTTAGTGCTTTGCTCTCCAGTGGGATCAAAAGTGATTTAAACCAAAACCCAGCTGGGACCCTCCAGAACAATATCACCCTTCGTGCTGGGACCCCAGAGGGAAGCTAAAAGGAAACCCACCCTCCCAAACTGCCTTGACAGTAAAAATTCAAGCGTCAGCCAAGTCCGCAGGGCTGTGGGGACAGCGAGAGGGAGGATTTAGGGAGTGTTAGGGAGGGTGCTGCATACAGCCAGGGGCCTCCGGGCTCCCACCAAGAGAGGTCCCTCAGAGGGCGGGTGTGAAACCAGACTTCAGAGCAGCTTTGTGGGGCTTTCTGCCTCTCCCAGCTCCAAGCTCTGCATTGCCCAGCCCTGCTGCAACCCCACTGCAGGTCAGACAGGACCTTTTCCTGTGTCCCAGCCTGATATGGGGAGTCACATCACTCCACATGCTGGTTCACCACACCTGGGGCACCAAAGGCTCTGGTTTTGGGGGGGGGAAGTATCTTGTACAGCATTTATTTTAGGTCCTGAGCTCTGGCAGCATCCCAGCATGAACAGCAGGAAGGAAGAGTCTTCATGACAGCAGACACAGATCCCCCCCTCCATCCAAAGGGACAAGGCTGTGTCAGCTCAGTGCCACCACGCTCCGACTCCTGAGCAGGCATGGCTGGCACAATACAACTGATTACGGCAAATTACAGCTTTGCGTATTAAGGAAAAACAAAATCAGAGGCAATGGGCCTTAAAATGCCATGGCAGGGCTCAGGCATCCCTTGCACCCGTATGAATCTCCCTGCTTCCCCAGGCAAGGTGCAGGTGGGATGGCAGGAGAGGGGCAGAGGGAATGGGCTGGTGATTTGTGCCCCCTCCCTCCTCTCTCCAGCAAATGTTTTCACTCTCATTAGCATCGCTAAAGCCGGGAGGATATAAGTGAATAGGAAACAGCAGGAACCTGTGGCTTTATGGCACCAACATCTGCTGTAATGAACTCCTCACAGACTCCATACAGCCCCTTCCACCCTCACCCCGCAGCCTGGCGCTTCCTGCCCCCACCCCAGCACTGGCCCATGAGCCTGGCTTTTGCTGAGCAAAGCCCAGCTCTCCACGTACCCTATGGGGCTGGCAGGCTCATCCCACCAGCCCCAAACACGGCAGGAGGGAAAAAGCCACAAGGCTGAGGACTTGAAAGCAATGCTGCTGCTAGAAATGGAAGCAAAACCAAGCTCCTTGCATCATCTTGGCTCATTTAACTGACCCAAAATACAGCTTGGTTTGTTTTCCTTTTTTTTATTCCTGTATGGCTACGACAGGGACAGAAAGAGAGCCGCACGTACAGCACCAAAAGGACCCACAGGACCTTACACGGGAGAGGAGATAAAGGACACAGCTGGTCTCTCCAAGCTGCTTACAGCAATGCATCCTGAATTTTTAAACTGACAAAATGCAATCTGGATCCCCCCTCAACTACCACTTTCATGGCATTGTGCCTTAAAAGGGGTATTTTTTTAAATTTATCTCCATTTTTTTTTTGTTTCATTATTTCTTTCTGCCACTACCCTAACCAGTGATCACCCGTTTCGAAGAGAGAAGGCTCCACAACCAAGCAGCTAAAGGCAAAGCAGACAAAAAGCCAAAGCAGACCCCTCCACACACCGCTGGCCTCCAGCAAGCTTCCACCTCCTGCAAGGGCAGGCTTTGCTGATGAGCAACAGGTCTCAGAGCATGTCTCTCCCCCAGCCATCTGCTCCCAATGCAGGCAGCAGGCAGGCAGCCTCCTGCCAACGGCACAGGACAGCAGTGCCCTTTGGATAGGATGCTTGCCCTCCCTCCCCAAGTGTTTTTCTGATTGTGGTACAGCAGAGGGATGCAAGGACAGCCCTTCACCAGTGTCAGACTGACTGCAAACACCCTTGTCAGCTAGGCTCCCCCCTGCCCAGCATCACCCTCCAGATTTTGGCAGCCCTCCTACAATCTCTGTGCAGCCAGCCTGGTGGGGAAAGACCCTCGAGCAAGCTCAAAATCCCCACACCAAGTTGTTTCTTATTGCGAGCAGCAGACACAAGCAGAATGAGCCCAGCAAGCAAAGCCCCAGGACAGGGATGGGGGGGGGGGGAAAGGGAGGGGGGGGGGGTACACGGGGGGGGGGGGGGGGGGGGGGGGAAATGGGTGGGAGTGGGGTTCCCCCAGCAGCCAAGGAGAGTGCAGCAGCAGTCCTGGGCTTCAAACCCCAATCCAAAACAGCACTTCTCCCCCTCCATCACCAACCACAGTACAAACTATATGTACATTCTCTGTTATTAAAAAATAAAATTGTTTTCTGAGTGATGTCTCTCCCTCCCTCCTTAAAACCAGGCAAAGACGGGGAAGGGAGTGGATTATCAGCAGAGCCGAGCACCCGTCTTGGCTCCCTCCTCTGCGTCATCACATGCAATCTCTACACAGCGCTCCTGGAGAAACACTAATTATAGCTCTACAACTAAAAACTTTATACATGTTTACATACGCCAGATTAACAGTGTGCCTTTAGAAAGCTCCCCAGACTCAAACCGATCCAGCTGGGTCAGGTTTAACTCACTTTTTTCTTCTTCATTCCCTCCCTCCTGCCTCGTTTTATTTCAAACCCTGCGTGAACTTGCTGCATGCAAAAATAAAGAGCACCGCATGGGACCGAGACAGGCGTGGGGGTCCTGTATCACCAACCCAGCCAACATCCCCGCCCCTCACATCCTCAGCAGCTCCAGGCTTGGCCACAGCTCAACCCTGACCCAGAGCATCCCAGTTAATCCAGCCTTCCCAGCCCCCTGCCATCTGGACCCACAGCACCCCATGCCACACCGAGCCTCCAGGCCCCTTGCCCCTCCACTCCCACGACACAGGACACTCCAGCACACACCACCCGGGCTCCCAGACAAGCGGGACACAGGTTGCCAGCTCTCAAAGCTCTCCCTTTCCAGCAAAGGGAGTTTCTTCTGGCTGGAGGATGCTGCTCCAGCAATGTCCAGGCCACTGAATAAGTCAACAGTGCCATTTCTGTTTTCCGTTTGCCAAAACACACTAGATCTTTGTGTGGTGGAGGCGGAAAAAATATTAATCTAATTAAACTCCCTCCCTAAAAATTCCTCGTCTCTTTAATTACGCTTCAGAAAAGAAGGCTTGCTTCATTTTCCTTGAAAAATCAGCTTGTCAGGAGATGCTTTTAACTACTAATGAGCCCGATCTGCACTGTGCGCAGCTTCGCGACGTGTCCTCAAACCCTCGCCTCAATCTGCGGGAAGCGAGAGACAGGCTCTCCTACCGAGTTCCCATGGGGATGACGACCTTGTTCACGACCAGAGCCCCGACAGTTACAGTTACAATCTCTTCCAACTTCTAAAAGCATCAAACTTCATAGAGCTTCACTTTTTAGCTCGACACTCAAGGACATCTTTTTCTACTTGGAAGATAAACACCCACACCTTTGCTTTGCCACTGCCGGAGGATGACACAGGACAAAGTCCTGAGACGGGGAGGATGTTCATGAGTTGCTGGGGGGTGGGAAAATCTAGAGGAAAGGCTGAATTTGATCACAGGAGTCCTAACGAGAGAGGGCATCAAGAGGGAAGCGCCTCTGTTTATTGTCTGTGGCAGTGATTGCCAACGGAAGGGCTGGATTGAAGTGCATCTCAATCACAAGATTGGGTTGCGCACAGGAAACTTTGAAGAGCCATAGGAAAAGCCCACTTAGCTGCCCGACCATCAGGAGCTCGGGTTCTTAAAAAAAAAAAAAAAAAAAGGCAGATAAACCAGAAAATATCCAGCCTGAATAATTACTTATTTAACCCGCTGGAGAATCATAGCCGGCGACACCACAAACAGGGCTGTGTTTGTTTTGCTTTCCCCATGAAAAAAAGATAGATATAGAAAAATATATATAA
>NW_010132180.1:0-8073 GCF_000699245.1 Pterocles gutturalis
CGCGGCGGCATGGGCACGGTGTGTTGGCCTGCCCGCAGTGGGACTGGGGTTGGGGAAGGGGGGAGGAAGAGTCAGGGAAAAAATAAATACTTGAAGCTTCAGGTTTACGTGCTCCCAGGAGTGTATAACTATCTCCTTTTCCCGGCTCCAGCGTTTCAGTACCCGGTTCCCTGGACAAACGGTGTCTGTCTGACACTGCAGGCCATCGGGAGAACCCCGCCAGTCACCGTGCGCCCGTGTTTTCCCCCTGCCTCACACCCGCCTGGGCCTGCTCCCGGGTCTTTCTCTCCCAGTACCGTACCATTGCAGGAGCTCCCGGGAGAACCTGGGGTTTGGGGTCTGGGGAGCCTTGGGTGAGGACATATCGGTACAGGGAGGACAGTGGCGCACCCGGAGTGTTTTCTGAGTTTGCTTTTCCCTTTGCATTACTAAACTTTCCTGTGTCTTTTCAGTTCTTAAGTGTTGTTTGGAGTTGTAGCCTATCAAAAATGCTATTTGTGTGAAGTTCATTTGTTGAAATGCTGGATGGAAATAGTTTATTTTATGTTATTATAATGGGAATTTTGCCGTTAAATATTTTTGATAGACTAAACCAGTTAAGTATTTATACGTTAACGCATTTTGTGGTAGGTTTTGTATTTGTTTAACGTATAAATTTATTTGTTTTAACTAGGTATGGATGGCAGAACAGAAAATATCATACGATAAGAAGAAACAAGAAGAATTAATGCAACAGTATCTTAAAGAGCAGGAATCCTATGATAATAGGTGAGAATTGGCATAAGATCACATATTTCTTCCTGTTGTCTCTTGTTTTAATGTCAGTGAAGGATATATCATTGTGAGTTATTTGAAGTATCGTCTCCTACTGACCATACTAGTAGCAGAGGATAGTGACTCACAAATTGATGTCTGATTAAGCAGAGGTCACAATAACTTATTGTAAATGGCTTGTGTGTGTGATGTAATTAATTTCAAAATATGTTCGTTGCACAGAACAGCAGGTAACTTTGTATAGCAGTGTATTTGGATCACACAGAAATCCATCCTCCATAATTCTGTGGACACAGTTATGTTTCAGTTGGGACTGAAACGTATGATTTTTGGTACACAGTGGAGCATGCAAAAGTATTGACTGGTCTCTCAGGTTTTTTGATGTTCAACTTCTAGTACTCAAATTAACAAATGAAAAAAATGCTAGTTATTATCGCAATTCACTGCTGCACATTTCTTCTTCCTTTTTTTTTTGAATAAATAATACCAAAGTAAATGTTTTGTGTGTGCTTTTTATTTAGATTGCTTATGGGTGATGAGCGTGTGAAGAATGGTCTTAATTTCATGTATGAGGCCCCACCTGGAGCAAAGAAAGGTATTCTGGTTTCCTGATCGTGAGCAGGCAGTACTGCAAAGCTAAAAACTCTCTGAAGAAATAAGCATAGTGTCTTTTATTTTAAAATAATGTCTCCATAATGAGGTGATGCTAGAAGGTATGATTTTTAGCTCTTCTGTGTGAATACGCAGAGGTATATAGTACTTAATAATTTTGATCTCACTATATTTTAATTTATTTCAAAGTCTGAATGGTTGAGTTGTTTTGGTTTTTGTTTTTTTTTTTTTTTTAACAACAGTTCAGATGAAGTATCTTTCCTGGCAACAGCAGAAATTCTGTCCTTAACCAAAGGTGTTTCTTTAGCTAGTTATAAAGCCTTTGGATGAAGAAGACTGGGTCTTACCAAGGCAGTGACTCAGACAATACAAATGTGTATTTTGGCATACTCTCCTTTTTAGAAATAGCAAGGTCACTTTTGCTTAAAAGTTCTGCCCATAATTCAGCTTGATGCATGTCCAGCACAGTAAATAGCAAAGCAGGAAGCTAATTAGTGGAAGTTTTATGAATACTGAGAATTTGTAGTCAAAAGTGCTTTATGACCTGACTCTGATGGGTCTGACTAAGACTGTATTTAACAGACTGAGAAACAGAAGTTACTAAATACCTGGTGGATACATTCAGACTTTGCTAAAATTAACTGATTGAGTAAGTGCAGAACTAAGAAAACGTACTGTAAGACGTTCCCTTGAAAATGCACCTTTCCCATTTGAACGAAACCCTTTTGGAATGTTTGGGTGGGCTTATTGTAGTGCAAATTTTGCAGTTATTTAACTTTAAAAGCTCTTAAGGTAATCCCTTAAGCTTAGAGCAAATGCAGTTTTGAACATTTTTAACTGATTATTGATAAAAAAGAATAAGTATTGTTGTTACATTTGCAAAAGAGTTCAAAGTTTTTTTATTTGTCTCTCAAGTCAATATACTTTTAAAAGATTATTCTGGTTTTACAGAATTTGTAACTTCATATACTAAAGGCGGGTTATTTATGCGTGTGCTGTATTTAAATAAAGTTACTTTCTGAGCAGTTGCAGTATTGTATTAGTATACAAAATAAAATAATTTGTCTCCAGCTTAGACACCAGCTGCATTTTATGTGTATAATTAATGTATCATTTATTTTCTTTCCTTTCCATGATTTCTGAAAATTCAAAGAGGAAACTAAAGAGGTATTGCATTACATAATTTCTTTGTTTTCTTCCTGCGTAAAATGTGTTTTTTAAAAAAAAATTACTTTCCATGTCTTCTGTTTTATAGCAAGAAGGAGAGACTGAATACAAATTTGAATGGCAAAAGGTCGCCCCTCGAGAAAAGTAAGATGTCTGGATTTTATCCAAATGCTTTATTTTTCCTCTTGCTTACTTTTCTTATCCTTTTCTTTTTTCCTTTTTTTTTTTTTTTTTTTTTTCTACTTTGTTCTTGAGCAGGTAATTTGTGTAATCCTGTCATGTTCTGGCAGTTAATTAGTGAAACCTATAAACCTGGAATAATTTCCTTGATCAGCTTAGGTTTTGTTTGAATTTTACATCCATACTTGGAAACACATTAGAACAAATGCTCACCTTAAGTATATCTCTGAAATGGATACACACTTAACAATAAAAGGTAGTTTTGTATATGATGGTTTAGAAAAAGTACAGTGATTTGAGTATTTGTTTTCTTTGTGTTTGTGTAACAGATACGCTAAGGATGATATGAATATCAGAGATCAGCCCTTTGGTATCCAGGCAAGTTACATAAATTTCACTCTGTGGATGTCTTGGGTATATTTCAAATATTATCTAACTACAGAACATTCACATGGAGTCTCTTAATTTTATTGTCTCTTTCTCAGTGAGTTTGAAAGCTTCTCTTATGCTGAATAACATTGACATTTCTGTAAAGGTTAAGTTATATTGTTAACTAAATTATTTCATTTTTTTTCCCTTTTTAGGTGCGGAATGTGAGATGTATTAAATGCCATAAGTGGGGTCATGTAAACACTGATCGAGAATGTCCCTTATTTGGCCTTTCTGGAATTAATGCAAGTTCAGTCTCCAGCGATGGTTCAGGTAGGCCATTAATGTTTTTAATGGTGCTGGTTAGAAATTTTGAGGGAACTCATTAGGTTTAATTTTAGAAGTTTTAAGTTTATCATGTTTCAAAGAGCTGTTGAAATAGGGAAAGCGTTTCTTTGTTCCAAATGTAGGATACACAATTTCGAATGATAAGGACCTAATTTTCTAATTACTAACACATTTTTGAAAAAAGAGTCCATAATGGTTGTTGCTTTGATTCTATCTGTAGCAAAAATTCAGAAGCTGCAATTAGATTGTTTATATAAGAATGACAATATTTGTGTCAAGAAAAAAAACCAAAACCAAACCAAACTAACAGTGTAATGGGTTGTCAAACTGTCCCAGTTCATATTGAGGCAAACTGCTTGTAAAAGTTGGAGTATATCAGTATATCTTTGTTAATCACCTGGAAAAAGAGGAGAGGGTTGGAGGTTTTTTATATGCATAATTACGCTTCTATAAATGAACAAGCACTTGAAACGTAGATTTCCAAATGCCTGGTTTCCTTTCAGCTGGCTTCTTGTTCCTTTCTGAACTACAGGTTTTTTTTCTTCTACTAGCTTTCCTGTTACTTGGACTCACCCAGCATGTAGTGTTAGATGAGGTTTAAAGAAGTGGATATAAGCATTCAAATTGAATATTTTTTCGCACAATACTTTGTTTTCTGTAAGTTGACTCAAGTTTGTAACGCTTTTCATATTCTGAAAATTGTGGTACATTAAAGAAACACCTGGTAGTATGAATGAGTCTTCAGCCTTGCTGTGCCATGCTTTAAGATCATGTGCTGTGTTGTGCATTCAGTTTTGCCAGGGTACCATTACAATTGCACACTTGATAACATCTGTTTTTTCTTCTGTCTTTCCTCAGGTTATCTGTTTTATGTAGTAGCTCTTAGTTTTATTACATATTTAGCCTACCAACAATCTTGCTTTTCAGAATTAGATCAGCTAGATATTAGTAATTTATTTGAGATGAGACCTGGAAGAGTAAGTTAAAGGAAATAGTCTCTTACGCTCCTCTGCTTTTAGACACTGTCTGATGATTATACCATTAGCCATCCTGCAGTTGATGTTCTCAGCCTTTCTATTCAGTAGGTTGTCACATTAGATCATTTTCTTGTCTCATTCTTACCTTAGAAGAAATGGTGCTTGGAGCATTGGGTGATGGTAGAGTTACACTGTGCAGCTGTTACATGTCAGATATGATTTTGTGCTGCAGAACTCACTTTTTTTTTCCTTTCCCTGAGTTCAAATGATGTGGGTAAATTTTAGGAGTGCTTGGCTGGGAAAGCGTGATGTATTTGTATATGCCTGCACAAACGTGAAAGTGGACTCCCTATTATTCATAACAGTATAATACGGACACTTTACAGTGTCAGTGTAAGGCTAACTGCTTGCTTCAAACGTAACTGAACTAACTATCTAGGTGCAGGCAACGTTTGACCGCTGTGGGTGTTCCCTAGTCAGGGAGATGTTCTCTGGGTAGCTTTCCAAACAGTCATTCGAAGCCTAAAGAGAGGTTTAGCACATATGATGAATTTTGCATGAAGGAGAGTGCTGTAAAACTACTTAGATGTTTTCAGACTGCACCGATGCCCTTTCATTTTCAGCTCTGGAACTTGGAAGACAGTGTGCTATGCTGAGCATAGACTTTTTTTTATAGTCTGAGGAAGGATTTCGGGGAGTAGGGGTGGGCGATAGATCAGGGTTTGTATGTATAATTTGTCAGACACTGTTCTTGGATTTGAGTAGTCAGCTGTAATGATACTGCTGCTTTCTCTTTCTTTCGGGGAAACTATGAAAAAACACTGTAGGTAAAGTTTTAAACAGTTTTAAGTTCTTGATTTAATAGCAGATACAAGGCTTATAGGAAGTGGTAATATTAACTAGATCATCAGATAAAAGGTTGTCTGCTTTTTCTAACCTCGGGAATACAGTCCTTTCATCAACTTTTCTAAAACTTCATCTGATTTAATAACAAGCTAAATTATGCTCCTTTGATGACTTCTGGAAATTCCATGTATGTAAATGAAGCGCTACAGTTAAGTGAGAACACAAGTTACTGAATTCACTGATTCTCTTAAGACTCATAGTCATCCACGTGGCATGTTAAAGCTTGCATTGTGCACTTTAAAAAACCTGATTTTTTTTTTTTTTTTTTTAACTAAACCCTGACACCAGTCCTGTGTTGTCTGGGATGGGAGTAGGTCACTGTCTTTGCGTTGCTGAGAGTACTACCCAGTTGTTACAGTGCTGCAGATTTGCAGTAAGCTGTGTAAATTAGCTTATGCTGAGGGTAAAACTCAAGACACTGCAACATTAAAAAGACAAATTCTGTCATGTTCTGATCAATACCCCTCAACAATATAATCTTGTCTTCACCATTTCTCTTTATTGCTCTTTGGTTCCTCTCGTTACTTCTGCTTAATGCTTTGTTACTATCCCTAATGCTGAGTCGGTATCCACCTCTAAGAACCTTCTTCTGTTCCTCTGTAAAACACATCTCCTCAACCTCCATTTCTTCCTGCTTCTCTTTATCAGTAATTGCATGCACTCCTAAGCTGCTTTTCTGTCTCTAGACTAAATTCTTAATTATTTTTGGATTATTTTATAGCACTACAAAAATGTCTGTTGCCACACTGTTCTTACTTAGGTTGACTAGGATATCATCTTTTTATGAAACCTTTTGGTGTTTCATGAACTGATGATTAGGTTTTAAAAAACGCCAAAAGCACCTGAATTGCTTCCCACCCACCACCTTCAAACCTTCCCCTTCCCACCACCTTCAAACCTTCAAAGGTCTTAGTTAAATGGTGACTTTAATTTAACAGAAGCCTAGGGGATAATATATATTTTTTAAAAATGCCCAAATCTGTGAGCTTCAGTAGGATTTAGACTCCTTATTTGAACAGAAGAAAAAAGTGTAAATAATGCAGAAGCCATTTTATCTGAATGGGTAGGTCATGCTAAATGGAAAGAAATAGCATGTAAACAAAACAGTGATTTAGTGCTTCATATTGTGTTCCGCCAAAAAGCAAAGATGTGGCATTTCAGCATTTCTTGATATTTTGTTGATGGAAATTTTCCACAGTAGTCAGCTGTGAGAAGGTGCTTAAAAAAAAATCCAACTTTATTCTTCAGATACTTGAGAACTATACGCTTGAATTTTAGTTGTCATTATTGTTTCCTTTGACACTATATAAATTATGTATCTCGATACACAAAGAAAATATTCAAGAGCACCTGATACAAGTTCAGCTTATGTTTTGTTCTATTTTTCCTCCTTCAGAAAGACAGCAATACAAAATGTCTTATTGGGCTTAAACTATTTTTTCAGCCTCAGAGGAAACGTTTGAGTTAAAATCAATGAAAATGAAATTCCTGTGTCTGATTTAGTTGCATTATCAAAAGTTCTTGCTCTGTTTCTCTGTGAGGAAAAAGAAGAGCTATTGATAGCCTATGTACATTTTTTTCACATCATAAAATAACCACCAATATAGGCTTTTTCTTTCCCATAAGTACTATAAGCTGTGATTCTCTTTATTTCATCAGAAGGATACTTGTCTTTGAATCTTATGTGAAGACTGCGTTGTAATCTTCCTCTTTGCACATAGACTGATTGGCAATTGCGGTTCTGGATTCAGTGTTGAATATCTTGTATACAAAGATCAGTCATGGACTTCAGTTTACTCCAGTGGAACCACTGCAGGGTGAAATTGTGTCTGTGGCACAGAACTGTGTTCTGTGAGAAAAGACTGCTGTCTTTCGAGATCTGACATACACTGCAGTGCTCCAGCAAACAAAAATTACAATCAGTACCTTAACTTAGGCGTGGTGGCTTGGTTATTTTGCTTCTGGGACCATTTTACTAATCTAGCTGGTAATTCATACAAAAAAAATAATAATCTTACCATTAAAAAGCACCTATTGAATAACATCTCACCAGTGAATAGAGATTATTTTTGCAATAAGGCAGTTTCAGTGGATGTGGTTATCATGGGATAATCACACCCCTGGGGTACAGCCTTGTCTGTAATCTCCCAGGAGTGTAATTATTTCATGATAACTGCACCCCCTGGTGTTGCATTATTTCCATTATGAAATTCTTACTTTTAGATATAAAGTAACTTACTTTGATCACTGGAAAGTGCAAAGTAGTGTTAGAATGATCCAGCTGTGAGGCTTAGAGAGACCAACTTATAAGATTTACTTCTCCTTTACCGAGCTAAATTAGGCAATCAAAATGCTTCTTTGGGCTAAACTGATCTACAGGGCTTTTTACTGATAAAATCCTAACTTTCAAAGTTCAGACAAGACGAAAGTATCAGTTGTGGTTCTGACTTTATGTGCTACGGTGTATAATAATGTGTAATATTTACCAGCAAAATCCGAGATCACTAGCATCTAAAAGTTTGCCTGTTTTTACAATCCTTTTTTATCATTAATCAGCAGCCTCTGTTGATTTTTGTGCTTTTCAGTGCTTTTTTTGTGAAGCCTGAAAAGTCTTTGACTTTATTAGAATAGAGACTAGTAGGTTTTCTGTGCAAAATGTTTTGAAGTAATGCTGTTATTTCACTTAAAAATTGCCTGCATCTCTCTTGGTCAGGTAAAGTTAGGACAAACTAAATACCTC
>NW_010132180.1:8086-18240 GCF_000699245.1 Pterocles gutturalis
CCCCTCAACCCCTGCCTTTTTTTTTTTTTCCTCTGCAAGCAATTTATGTTGCTCAATTAGGGTGTGAGGGGGTGTTGCTAAAAAGCTATGAAAGCTTAAATGCTTACAACTTTTATCGTATGTTTTTTAGAACAAATAACCTGGTAGGAATCTATTACTGTTTGTGAAGAAAGGTATCAAGGTATTACTATCTCATGAAGTAAGGCTAGTGTCTCAGACAGGGAGGTAATCTTATGAATGGTGTAGTTAGAAGTGGGATGGTAGGATTAAAAAAAGGTTCTTAACGTTCTTGGCCTATGAAACCTAAGCCTGGAGAGTGCTGGGCGTCCTTCTTTCCTATGGGCTACTGTGAATCTTTTACAGCCAACTGGCTCTGTATGTGATCCATCCAGTGAAATTACTGAGAAGAAAGAAAGGACTGTGAAGTGATTAACGTGTTGTGGAAAATTCAGGCAAATAGTGGTAAAAAAGTAATGGAGCAACAGGTGTAGGTATCTAGTGTCTTAAGGTCTAGAAGATAAAGAAACTCAAGGTATGTCTATGCAAATGCAGCCTTCTAGAGACTCAGTATCAGCTCCTAGATTTTATGCCTTCTCTCTTCATTGCCTGAGTGCCCCTAAACTAGTTGTGGTTCTGGTTTCCATCAGTCTGTCACTTAGTGTGTTCAACTGATCTTTAGCTTTTGAGTGAAATTCCTTTCCATAGTAATAATTGAAATTATCAGTCATATGGAGACAGCCAAAAGGGAAATCTGTATCTATATTATGGCTACTGCACTTTTTTCAGTGCCAAATACAGTACTTTTTTTTTTCCCAACAGATAAAAATCTGCATTGTATCAGGAATGCAGGAGTTTATTTAAGTGTTCTCTTGAATCTATAATAACAAAGAAAGGTATTTGAATATATTAACTGTGAATACTTGTATAAATGGTCATCTGTAGAAACATACAGCGTATGAAACCTTCCTTTATGATCTGCAGCTGAGACCTTTGATTGTGAACAGTAGGAAACTTAACTAAATCTTCACATAGTTTAAGAACTGTCACATTTTAGAATAATCCTCCATTTATGTTTCAGAAGCCTCTGTATTTGGTGTGAATGCATAAAATACAGATTTCTATTAGAAGCCTTGTGCTTATCATTTAAGCCATAAATATGGATTCTTATTGGAGTTTGATAATGTTAAATGGTTTTTACTACTCAAAAGTAAGAAGGAGACTCGGGTTTCTCTGAAATACTCTGTAATAAATTATACTGAAATTCTGTGCTAAAGTGTTAAATTCAGTTAAACTGCAGAACCTCTGAAGAAGAGCTAATTAAAAACAAGAGTTTTTTATTCATTGATTTCTCTCAATGCCAACTACAGCAGTTGCTTTGAAGTGTAAATATGGTCTGAATGCAGTCATCTCTGAAATAGATGGAAAAATTATCAGTATTTGATACGTTCTCCATGACAAGGATCATGATCACATAATTTTGATAATAGCTCTTTGTCCTTTGGATAAGTAGGTGTCTACTCTTACCTCTGTCGCAGCCTCAGTAAAAGTTCACAGATGGTACAGTGTGATTAGGCTCAGTCTGTAATTTTTTTCCGTTTTTGTTCAGTTTCCTTTTATGCCATATGAAAAAAACCCCATGAAACTCTGTGAAGAGCACAAAAAAAAAAAGTATATGTATGGATTGACCAAACTGTCTATGCTAATTTTAAAGTTAGTTTCTCTTTTAAAGCAAAACCTAAAAAGCCTTGTATCATATGTTACGCCCTCGCTACCAGCCAGAGAAGGCAGCATTCTGAATTCAGAGCATGTTCATCCTTCATGTGATGGCTAAACTAAAACCCACCAATGGAAGGGTTTTCTAAAACCCAGTTAAAGTGAAAGAGCTGTTTGCATATGCCCTGGAGTATTTATTCATTTATTTTTCTATGGTGGAGCGTGGCTTTAGTATCACTTATTACATAGAAAATCAAATTTCAGTTTGGAAGAATTATGGCCTCGTGTTGTCCAAGATGTATATAAGAAAGAACGACAACAGCGTGCCTTAGGCTTACTTTGTTAACAAAAATTATGTAGTAATAAAGGATAAGCATTTTAAGTATCTTGTCCTTGATTCATAAATTAATTTTTAAACATGGTAGAGTGGAGTATACTGAGTGTGACGTATACTGACAAATTGCTAGCAAATACACCAGTGTGCTTCATTTACATTTCCATTCATGAAAATTATCTCTCTCTTAGCAAGTCAGGAGAAGTCTAATGGTATGATGACGGTGTTATTTTTAGATTAAAATGATCACATCTGTAAACTAAAGATGTCCCACACCAGAACACATTCTTGGGAAAGGGAAGGTTTAGAAGAGCCCAGTTGTAAATATTCTGTTTTGATGATACACAAAATTAGCATTAGTTGAAATAAAGGTTAAAAAGTTATAATTAAAAGGACACCATAAAGAATCTACTGCCTTTTTCGGTAACACATATATTGAGTAGTCTCTTTCATTTCCTAACAGTACATAACTGCAGCCCCTATCTAAGAATAACTGGTTACTGTAATTTCCCCTGCCACAGGTGGGAATAGTGGTTACACTATTACTGCTTCTTATCTCTTTACTTTCTATATGTATTAAAAAATAAAAATACATTTAAAACTTAATTGATTGCAAAGAATAGTTCAGTTTTCTCATCTGCACTGGTGACAGCAGTGAAAGCTTTTATCAATAAATTGAGCAGATACCGTCAAGAATATGCGTCATGAGTAGATAGAAGTAAAACTGCTATTTTTGGTGATACTGGCAATCATAACGTTATGGTCTGTCCTTGCTGCCCCTGAAACTGTTGCAGAAAAAGTGGTATTAATCACCGTCGCTATTAAAAGAGGTTTTATCATGCTGTTCTCTAATATTGGGTAATCTGAAAAATGGGCTTTAGACATTTTAGTGGATGGTGTTACAGCTAGCATTGTTCTCTAAGAGGAGTCCTGTGCCCGTGCCTCTTAGGGGAAACATTCTGGCAACGACAGCGTGTTACACACACTGTGCATTTGTAGCTTCAAGAGAAGTACAGACAGAATTGAAAATTAATTGCAACTATAGGTTTTTCTCATTTCTGGGATGGGAGTGGGGGTAGTAATTTGGGGTGGGAGAGCTTGCTGTAAGCTAGGCATTTAAGTAATTGAAATCTAGAATTGTATTTTCCCCCCGGTTCTTTAATAGAAGCAGAACTGATTCTGTTAAATTGATCTCAGTTAAGTATGATAAGAAACTGGAGTGATCTTTGTTATAAAAAAGCAAATTTACAGTATGTTGTAGAAATCCTAGTATGATATCCTTTTGCAATCCAATATAATTGATGCGCATATAGGCTTCAGAAAAAATCTGTTTGCAGCACTTCTGTTTATTTAATTGTATGAATTTTGATGCGCATATAGGCTTCAGAAAAATTCTGTTTACAGCACTTCTGTTTATTTAATTGTATGAATATTATAAAGATGCGCCAGCAGCTGTCAAGCTATGGTTGCTCTCAGGTTGTACTTTGTGAAGACTAAAATCCTTCTTTTCACACCTCATTGAATGGTTTGAGTTTCCAGATTTTGTTCCCCAACTCTTTGAGTAAACTGAGCTATCTGGATTGCTTCCTTAAATAGTATTTTAAACCGGAGATAACAGAATTAATGCAGCAAGAACTTCCGTGGGAAGTAAGAAGCAGGAAGAAACTGTTGCCTGCTTGCCTGACAACACTATATCTTGAGAATTATAAAGGCCATGAAAAAATATTTTAAAAATCCTTTGGTGAGTCTTTGAACTGTGGAGCATCTTTTGTGCAAGCCTTTAATATAATTCTAAGTAGCTGTAGAAGACAAGTTGTCAGCTGTCTTAATGCATAAAAATAAGTATGATATCAGCATGCAGTTAATTCCACTATATGGTAAAAAGCTTTTCCTAGACTATGAATTAATTTTAAAGCAGATAAAAATATTTTTGTTTTAAACAAGTGTCATTGAGATAAGTTTTAAAGGTTTTTTCTTTTCTTTTTTTTTTTTTCCTAACAAAATGTAATTTCCAGAAAATAAGCTTGACAGTCGTATTAAAAATAGCAAGGTACTGTATTTTACTTTTTTCAGATAGAATAAGAAACAGATGATGAAACATTGTAACTTTGAAGTTATTTTTAGTTTGCTGATGGAAGAATGCTGGGAGACTAGTTGTCAGAAGCCATAGCAATCAGCTATTTTTACAAGATTCCTGTATCTAATATTCTGTCAACTCATAGCATAGTGTCATCTCTGTATGTTTTCACCTGCATGAGATCACACAGGTAGCTTCTTCACAGACTGTGTCACAAGTTCATAAGGGGTGCATATATGAAAACATCAGTTTTCATAGTACACAAAGTATTTTTCTGTGCTTGATGTAGGAGTGAGTTTTTGCAAGTTGATGGGTGTTGTTCAGGAATACTTAGCTAACATCAGTTCCCAAGATTTTAGCCAACTGAGAGCCTCTCAGTTCAATCTTACTGTCTGTTTTACAGCTTATGACTTCGTTGGAACTTAACCAGGTGTAGATATATGGCTGTCTTTACTTAGTACCGTTTTGCCTGAAGATCTGGGAGGGTGATGACATCTCAGCCAAAGACAGGCTGAGATGATTTACCTCTTGGCTTACCAAGCAAACCAGGTGTGATCACACTGAGCATAGTCGCGTCTCCAACAAGTAGAACTCCACAAGCAATTCACACCAAACAAAGGAAGAGGCTGTCTATCAACCAGTATACTGGTGATTTCAAGATGTTAAGCTTTAGCTCCTAATAAGGAAGCAAGGGATACTTCTGAGAAACTGAGTTTTTCAGACCTCTGTTAAGTGAGGTTTGTTATTTGGGGTTCATTTACAGTTTTTGTCTCCTTCATGTGTATTAGCCAGGATAAATGCCCTATTTCATTTTGTAGTGTGGAAATGCAATTGTTTCCTGACATATTTAGGCATCTAAATCTGTTAAGACTCTGTGAAGAAGCAGCCCAAAAAGAAGTGTGTTACAAGCCTCAGTGCTGTCACATAAAATGGCTGTGCTCAGGAATCCTTGAAGACCTCAAACTGTCACTGATACCCCAAAGGATATCAGATCTGCTTGTCAAAATCATTAAAGTGTAACTCAAAAGCAATCTGTTGAGGAATAGATAGAAGAAGAAAGTCACCAAGCATTCGATTTCTTTGCTTCCAAGCAAAGGAGTTTAATTATGAGAATAAAAATTTTCTTGATTCTTGTTGTGTTGCCGAAAGTAGATAGTAAGAGAGGTTTGCTATTAAGCTGTGCAGCCACTGTCAAACATAATGTCTTAATTGAACTTCTCAGCCTGGACTTGACCAGATAGAAAACAGTCTCTTTAGACTTCCCAGATCAGATATTTTTTTCTCCCCACTGTAGTCTAGGCGTTGCTACCTGAACAAAGGTAGTGATGTGGTCTTGCTGTCATTGGGCAGCAGAACTACAGAGAAGTTAAGTGGCATCAGTTCAGAAAAAAAGTGTGAGCAAGTTCACCTGTGTATTCGTCTCAAAAAATGTAAATGTTTTTTGAACTGCAAAAATCACATGGTGCAAGAGAGTCCTTCATAATCAACCAGAGTGGACAGCATGCTTGTGTCGCGCCTGGCTGGGGTCTGCACACAGAAGGGTTGTGAAATAGGGCTGTGGTTTGACTCTAATTTCGTTTATGGTGTTGGTTAATTTTCATTGAGATTCTTGCACCTCTGCACAAGCTAGGCTGAACCTAAATTACTCTTTCCTTCACAATTAAAGGGAGACCAAAACAGGAATCATTCATTTCATAAACCACTTCAGTCTCAAAGTTCTGTAGGTACATTTGATGTAGCTTGTATACATACACAAAACAGGAATAACAGTGATTTGTCATGATAATACCATGTTGTGACAAAAATATTGTAGATGAGGCTATGAATGTCTCCTTGATGTCATTAATAAGGAAGCAGAAGTCATATAAATTTATTTTTAGCTTGGCTTGCTGTCCTTCTAAGCTTACCTGTGTTTTTATTTTTAAAACCTAGTGCTGATTTCACCTTTAAAAAGCATATGGAAGCTAACTTGAAAGTTTGCCTGCGGTTGTGTGTTGGATCCTAGCTTGGGCAGCCACTCAGACAAGCCTCTTGCTCACTTGTATTGCTCTGTGCGTTACAGCACAACTGGCATCCGTTGGGCAGAAGTGCACAAAAGTCAGTAGTACGGTGCATTCATAAGCTTTTTATGTAAAAGAGGAAATTATTTTGCTTATGTCTTTTCAGTGTTATGCACAAAGAATGCCCGAAAGAGGCCTATATGCCTTCGTGCCTCTCTGGTCTTGATTCTGCCCATAATCCTCATATGGAACCACAAAGTGAGGGTGTCTGTCTTAGTTCTTTTGCAAATCTCCTGTACGGATTTGGACAACTTGTATTCCTCTGTTTATCTAACTGTGCTAATGGGAATAATTATGTATCCAGTACACATCAAAATGTGTACCATGCTGAGACACTGAAGGGGGAATACCTGGTAAGTTAGGTTACTTTGTTAGGCAGTGACTTTTATTGCCTTTCAAAAATAGGGGTGTTCCAGGCTTCAGTCTAGTCACATATTTTGGTTTCTTTGGTGTGGTGAAATCTTTCATGACTCTACACTTTGTCTCCATTCAGCTTCCTCGTACAGGGTATTTGACTGAATTGTATGGATGTTTTATGTGGCCTTTTAAAATCAAGACATCAGCTGGTACCAAATTCTGTCATAAGGTTTCTGTTGGTTTCTGTTCCAGCCAGAGTAGATTTGGGCAAGCAGAGCAAGGTTTTAAATTTGAAATAAGCAAAAATGTACACTCTGAAGCCCATACACATTCATTAGTGATCAGTGAGCTTACAATTGCACTGTAACATGTAAAGAAAAAGCACTTTTAGTAAAATATACAGGGGAGGAGGAATAACCCCCTACTTAATAAAAATGTAAACTCAAGGAAAGACTAAAAGGTATCTCGTTGGAAAATTCTTTTGCGTGGCAAAATAAGGAACTTGTGAAAAGAAAGTCAGTAAAGCAAGGGCTCCTTAAGCTATTTTCAAAGTTTCATCTTCTTCCTTCCTGCTTTATATATAGGCCTGTAGGCAGTGCATTATACAGGAAAACCAATAAAAAGTTGAAGTTGACATATTTTGGAAAGTGCTATTTTACTTTCAATATATTTTCCATAGTAAAAGTCTAATTTTCCATACTTTTTTGTGTTAAAAGTGTGTGAGTTTTGTCCACCTCCACAACTAAGAAGCTCTTAAAACCACAAAGCAGGATCAGTATGTTTCATAAGACTAGTTAGTCTTACCATCTGCAGTTAGTTTACTGAAGTAATCATAATGCTCCATGCTCCGTTTTACGTTCCTTCTAATTTAGATTTACCTTGTACAGTAGTACTAATTAATTGACAGTGAGATTAGTGGATGAACTGGTAAGGAAATTTACTGAAAGTGACCTAACAAAAGAGTGTATGTTTAGGGTGAAGAAAAAGTACCTAATCAGACAAGTAGGGGAGTTTTTGATGATCACAGGTATTCACTTAAAGCGAAAGAGTGAGTTACCGGGTTTATAAATTATGCAGTCAAGTCTGAATGATCCAAAATATATCCTGTATTTTACTCCTTGTTAGATCTTTGCAAAGAAAGATAATGTGCCTATTCCCAGACACTGATTCTAATACAATATATTGTGTATTTTTTAAGCTGATAAAACAGAGATCTCTGAGAAGGTAACAGCCTAGAGACCCAGCATATCTGGGGGTCCCTAGAATAAGGAAGGACATGGATAATTTTTTTCATGTATTTATTCATTTTCCATATGTATACTGAGTTTCTAATAATGGTTACTTTTTACATTTAAGTTCAAAATTTTGTGTCATTATGTGTGTATGTATGTATATATACCTTAATGGTGACATATTAGAAGTGCATTTTTCCATTGGTTTAAGGGAGAGGAGGCACCTAAAAGTCTTACTTAATCTGCTTTCTTTAGGTTTCCTGTGCTTTTCTACTGTAATAAAAATATATTACTAGACTTATCTAAATATATTTTTTGCAACATGACAAAGTTACGTAAGAGAATCCCCTTGTACTTAAAGAAAAATGCAATTATTTTCTATTCTGAATCTCCAGACTGCTGTTTTAGAAAATCATATCTGATTATTTGCTCAGCAGAAGATTATTGAGTTGATTTAGCTGTGATTTTACTTAACAAAGCTTCAACTGAATTCCTACTGTGGAGTCCAAAAAAGGTAGAGAGACATAAATGATATATTCAAACTGTGATTTTTGTGAACAGGGCCATCAATGCACCCCTCGGAGCTAATAGCGGAGATGAGAAACAGTGGGTTTGCACTGAAACAAAATGTACTGGGGAGAAACTTGACCGCAAATGATCCATCACAGGTAATGATCTTTTTACCAGTAAGCTGAAAATGTCTGTAAATCTAAATGTGATTGCTTGTGAATTGTTACTTAATATTTTTAAATATGCATATCCATAGGAAAGCTGAATAGCTATACCAGTAGAAAAATGTCCAAAAACTTACTGTTTTCCAGCTTTGTTTCAGTCAGAATGGTGAATCGTAAATTACTTCTTTAAAAGCCACATATAATAAATTAAAACCCTTCTCTGGGTGACTAGAAATTGAATTTTTCATAAAGGGGGATGATTGGGGCTTTTGCCACATACTTCCGATGCAATGCTTCGATGAAGTTTGAGGAAGTGTGCACAAATAATTAGTGCCAGGAATGCTATATCTGAAGATTATTTTTTTTAATTGATTGACTATTGCTAAAATGTCTAATTCTCTTTATTTAGACTGCACACACAAGGGTATGTTTGTAATTGGGGTGCTTTAATAAAAATGTAAAGTGAAAAAATCATATACACTCCTGGAGTGAGCCACCATAAAGTAACTTTTGTTCATCTGACAGGATAGTCAAGCCACCAGGTGACCAAGTCGAAGTAGAGAGGGGACGACAGCCCTCAACTGGTCTTAAAATATTGAGTAAATCAACAATTCATTGTGTCTCCACAGATGGATGTACCTTTGCATTTAAAAAAGCTATGTACCCCAGAATAATGTAGCATATGGGCAGCATAAATGAATCACAGTGGTATCACTATGTTTGGTTTGTTAGGTGTGGTGGGGTTTTCTGGAAGAGCTTTTTAATCTTTATTTCTTCTTTCTCTTCCTGAGTGTGACTAAAATTGAAAACATCACAAGTGGAGAACTGTAGTGTACCAGATGCACGTAATTTGAAGAATTCAGGGTCTTCAAAGTAGCTATGCTGTGCTGATTGCGTTACTGTATGTAGATTATATGATTACAGTATTTTGCATTGCCAGAACACTTTATGAACATTTAAAGACTAATAACACAACAGTGAGGTAGATGTGTTAATACCCATTTTCCTAATGACTAAACCGAGACAGAAAAGTAATTTGCTTAAATTACTCTGGGTTTGAGCAGGACTGGCATCTTACGTATTCATCCAAGCACAGTAACAATGGAGTGACTTATCCTGGGGAATCATGTGGGCTCCAAAATTGGCTCATTTTTATTAACTATTTCAGAAATGTTTTTTTCCCTAGCAGTGATTTTTCCATATGTTACTAATAACTCCTGTTGTGTAACCCCCACATTATAACACCTACTCAGCTTTGAGACAGAATGTGGGGTTTTTTTCATTTGCAGTGAGTGTGCTGCTGTTTCCAAAGAATCTTAACCTGACTTAGTAATACAAATATGTTTGTGCGTGTGCAAAAATAAGGTACAGAAAGGCATCACTTTAATACAGAAATCTGAATAAAGGGATTATTTTTATATAAGAACTTAATGTCTTACCACACTTTTCCTAGGAATTTGTTGCAAGTGAAGGAGACGATGATCCAGAAGTTGAATTTTTAAAATCACTGTCAACCAAACAAAAACAGAAGCTTCTAAGGTAAGTGTGGTACCTAGTGGAGGGGATCTATATCACCAGTAGTTCCAGCTCCATTATTGTCCCTGCAACTCTTCTACACGAGAGAATAATTTAGTACCATCAGTACAGAAGAAAATCATGATTATATATATGATATATCAAATCATGATTGTATATATGATATATATA
>NW_010132181.1:0-254 GCF_000699245.1 Pterocles gutturalis
CCCCCCCCACCCCAAGCCCCACCAGCTCCAGTGCCTCCAGCTCCTCCAGCTCCAGCCCCACCAGCTCCAGTACCTCCGGCTCCTCCAGCTCCAGCCCTTCCAGCTCCCGTGAGGGGACTCCTGCCCCCCCCACACCCACCTCCCGCAGCCGTGCAGGCTCCGACGAGGACAACCAACCCAGCACATCAGAGACTGCCTTCCACAGGGGTCCCAGCCGCCCCCCAAAGAGGAGGGACTGCAGCCCCCAGGACTCT
>NW_010132181.1:676-883 GCF_000699245.1 Pterocles gutturalis
GGCCAGCCAGCGCTGGGGCTGGACGCTCTGCTGGGAACAGGCTCAGGGGGTCTTCCAGAAACCTGCTCCAAAGGAGAAGAGTTGGCTGCTTGTGCAGAAGCATCAGTATGGCGTTACCACCTTTTTCCATGGGATTTCTTTCTGACACTGGGCATCGTGCAGTGTGGCTCCTTCTTCACGATAAACAGCCAAGGCCACCGCCCTGTG
>NW_010132182.1:0-2952 GCF_000699245.1 Pterocles gutturalis
AAGGTTTAGGCTGGATATTAGAAAAAATGTGTTCACTGCAAGAGTGATGAGGCATTGGAACAGGCTGGCCAGGGCAGTGGTGGAGTCACCATCCCTGGAGGGGGTCAAGAAACGTGTAGATGTGGTGCTTGGGGACATGGGTTAGTGGGTTGGGTGGTGTTGGGTTGACGGTTGGACTTGATGATCCTTGAGGTCTTTTCCAACCTTAATGATTCTGTGAATAGGCTTCACAAGTCCTGGGAGAAAAGAAGGAAATTATAGTCTTAAATACATGTTTTCCTTAATAAAGTCACTGAACATTAAGGGGAAGCAAGGGGGCTGGGCTGGCAAATAGCGTATGGATTTGGGGTTCATGCAATCCAAACAGGTTAATGTCCATGTAAACCAAGTGAAACACTGCCAACAAACTGTCAGAGACTTGGGAGGTTTGTGTGTGTGCTAGGTGAGTACTTTCTGTAGTGAGGGCTTTGCTGAGCACTAAACTTGTGAGTTCAACTTGTGCTGCATTTCAGAAGTGTGGTATCAACTGACAGGTCATCAAACTCATCTGAGTGAGAGGAAGCTGAAGTAAGGTTTGGGGTTCTTTGGTTCTGTTTTGTTTTTTTTTTTTTTTTTGGGGGGGGGTGTAGGGGGGTAGGCAGGGAGTGGCATAGCTGCTTGGTTTGTATTGTTTTGTAAACTGGCTTAATTTTAAGCATCATGTGGAACTATGAACAAAGATGCATCTGTAGAAGTCAGTGGAGTGATCATAGAATCATAGAATGATGAAATGATCATAGAGTGATGAAATGTTTTGTCCAAAAATGCTCCATGTGCTGCTTGCTGGGGGAAAAAAAACAGAACCAAAAACCTAGCAACCCTTGGATTTGCAAAGGATTATTTTTCCTTTTGATTATCATGAAAGTATTTAGCAGGTAGTATGGTGTTAACACAGATATAAGGACAGATGAGGTCCTTGACTGCATCTTTGGGGTTATGATGAGCAATGCTTGGAAGAGACTATTAACAATAGCTTATTCTTGCACATTACTTAATCTTTCTTTCCTCTTCTTTAGCGTGTGATCTGTGTCATGGAAATGAGAACGCAAGTCAGCTTAATTCTTTTTGCTGTTGTTCCAGTCTCGTGGATTTTAAACATTAGATGGGTGAATGGGTTGAACTCTTTGGTGTAACCTTTTTTTATGTACTCGAGATTCTGACTGCACCTAGAAGAACAACTTTAAGGTGGTGGAAAAGACTGTCCACAGTAGATTTTGGTCTAGGCAGGAGGTCTGTCTTATGAAAGCTGAATTGACTGGTTAGAACTATAAATGTGATGTCGCTGATAAAAGTTAATATTCTGATAGTAGCAGAATTGCTCATGTCACAGTCTTGGAAAGTAGAACCTGGATCTGGGACAATGTACTGGGAAATGCCACTGTTTGCTTTCCTTCATCTTATGGTCATCTGTGACAGTGAGCAAGAGACAACGTTTTGGCTAGATAGACCTTCAGTCTAAGCTCCTATGGCTGCTCACGTTCCTATGTGGATAGGCTTGGTTATTTTTGTGGTTGAATGAGAATGCTGTTTGCTTGACTTCTGGAGCTTAATCAGAAACGCAAGGTGTCATGCAGTGTTGGGAACAGGATGGGTTGTAGAGAAGAAAAGAGAAATAATTGCAGCAAAGAAAAACATCAGCTACAGTTTACAGTGTCTCCTGTTAGTTCTGTGGACTTTCATATAAATAAATAATTTGATATTTAAATTATAATGTAAGTGAAGCTGAAAAAGTGAACAAAAGCCCCGGTGACTCCACGTGATTAGTGGAACAGGGCTGGTCTTCCGTCTTGAGGAAAGGTTTCCTGCAGTGGCCGATATTTCTCTTTGAAGATACCATGGACATGCAGTCTTTTAGTGCTGGGTGGTTTTGTAGGTTCAGTGGCTGGCAGAACTGCAAGGGCTTACTTACCAGGACAAGGCTTTTACTAGGTTTTGGAATTAAATACTGTGGCAATTATGCCTATGGACAATGCCATGTTAGATTGCAGCCCTCCGTGTGAAAGTACCAGCAATGCCACCGTGTTCAGTGCATCCAGGCTTCCTCACCAGCCAGCCTATCCATGGGCTATCTAAAACCATGCAGGCATTTCCTTCTCGTTGTGAAATCACTTTTTGTGATGTGAAGCACCAAACTCATTTCATGTAGCTTCTTCAATAGAGAGCTCTGTCCTCTGTCATTTGCTTATTCAAACCAGTGAACCAGTTCCTTACTAGTCCTACATAGGTATAACTTAGTGCAGTAATCCACAAGCTGCTTCTGAAGGATGGTTTATTTTTGCTTTTAGATTCCTGAAGGAGATCCCAAGTGTCATCTGCTGCAAAAAGTTGGAATTATAGATGCCAAGGGAGAGATGAGTGCTTGCACCCTGAACCTGACGCGAAGCATCTGAATTACCTACAGGAAAGCAAAGGCAATCTGACTGCTTCATATTTTGTGGGGGCGAATTACAGCTAAGACTTGGACGTGCCACAGCAGAACACGCAGGCTCACGCACCAATGCAGGTCAGCTACTCAGATAATACATGGAAAATCTGTTTTGGCTGTGTGACTGAGAACTCTCAACTCATTTCACAAGTGAAAGGTTTCAGCAGAACAATTCTTGGTACAGGAGGGAATTTCAAGCACCGTCATAAATGTAGAGCTGGATGTCTGCTTCAGACAACTTTCTCAATTTCTCTTTTCCTTCCAGAAATCCTTTAATTTCTACAAATATTTACTTGACTCTGCATATTGCTGTCTAATCTAGAGATGGATGATATAGTGCTGATTTTTAAAATTATGACTGGTACAGGATAGAAGAATTACTTCCAAAATAGTGCTAAAATTAGTCTCTTTGGAACAAATTTTCTAACCTAAGGTGCTCTTCAGGGTGTAGTGGTTTCTACACCAACCCTCCCACTCCCCCTCATCCC
>NW_010132182.1:2968-3219 GCF_000699245.1 Pterocles gutturalis
GTCCTAATCTTCTAGACCATTTAGTACCCTCCTCTTATCCTAAGTAAAATACAATTGCTGCCTCTGATATTCATTAAGTGATAATCCAGCTTAATTCAGACTTTGATGGAGAAACAGGTCCTATTGCAGCTGCAAAGAAATCCAGATCGCCCTGCAGAAAATGCACGTACCCGCGCGTATGTGCGTCCACAGGCACAGTATGTGGGATGCCTTAAAGAAACTGTAGCTAACCCCCTGATTAGAATTCCTCC
>NW_010132182.1:3356-28256 GCF_000699245.1 Pterocles gutturalis
ATAACCTTGTCGTAATCCTGAGCACCCTGGAAGGAGATACCGCTGGTGACTGAGCCGTTCTTGTCTTGATTAATCGGGCTGAGCGAACGAGTGGCTGGCAATCCACCTGGTTTGGAGGCGACCCCCTGGTTTTTGCTGCTCTCGGCATCCTCTACCCATCTGGGAAGGTACCAGTGAGCTGAACCATCTGCAGCACGCACAGCAGCTATGGGAGCCTACTACTGACAGTTTGCACTACGGGGCTGTGGGTGAGGAGGGAGAAGCCGGGGATGTTGTACAGGAGGATATTTCTGTGCTCCAGCTACTGAATTGCGCAGTCTGGTCCTTCAGCAATCCCCTTTGCCAATGGCCTTTTGAGTTCTGGGCTGACTTTTAGCATTGTCTCCGGGATGCGTTTTGCTGGGGATGGAAGAGCACTAAATGGAACCTCTGCAAACTAATTGTTTGGCTTCTGTGTGACTTACGAAAGAGGGGAAAAAAAACCAACCCAAAAAGAATCAAATCCAGCTGGAGGAATTTAAATGCCTTGCTGAGAAGTTCACAGAGGGACCGTACAAAAGGTAAGTCCAGGGGTTTGTCTACGCCCCTTCTGTTTCCTTGGTGTTTCCTGCTTTTGCTTGTTTGAGCTGGGGAAAAAAGCCAAACCATGAGTACTGGGTGCATATGGAGTGTGGTGGTTGTAAAGTCTGTGCTTGTAATTTGTATCTCCTTTTTATTTCCTTTTCTGTTTTTTTTTTTTTTTTTCTTTTCCTGATTTTCCCTCTACCACTTGCACAATAAAAATGCTTGCAAAATAGTGATCCCTAGTGCTGGAAAATATAACTTAAATAGCACTAGAAATCTGCTTTCATTTCAAAGGTATTCAAATTTCTAGGGAGAGAGTTCTTTGTATTAAATCAGCTAAAATATTTGGAAAGTATCTAGAATGGGCAAGAAATATAGCTCATACAAATCTCCACAAGTCTGCATGCTTTCATAAATCTTGTCTAGTTTTTTCTCTGCATTTCAGTCAGCTCTGGGATGATGAATATGTAAGTAACAAGCTGCTTCTGCTGCTGTTAGCAGAAGTAGAAGGTAGGAGAATGGAAACTGAGAATGTGTGCATCACTTATGTGATGAAGTTCATCTGTTTGCTTCTCATTAACCTTTTGAATGCTGCTGACTTTTTTTTTTTTTTCCTGCTATGGAATTTATGAAACATGTAGGGCCAAACAGGAATAACTTCTAGAGCAGAGTGCCAATCACAAATGAGTTCTTGTGGGCTCTTAGGTTTTGGGATGGAGGTGTTACAAAGTCCTCAGGTGACCAAAGTCAATGTCTCGTCCAGCATGGTTCATGGCACTTGTATTTCTGGACATGTATCTATCATACGGCTGTGGTGCTGCTCGGTGTTTAAACCTGGCAGTTATCCTCCCTCTGCCCCCCATCCCCCTTGCAGTTTTTGCAGGAACGGTATGATTGTGGCAGCCTTTCCCATCTTTCCATTAAATAACAGAAATCAAATATCATTGCATTGCAATAGAACTGGAGCTCTAGTAGTAGAGGTGGTTTTTTTTTTTTTTTTTTTATTGCTGCACTGATAGTACTTAGTATTCCCAAAGAGGTGAGAAAACCATCTGTAAATACATTTCAGAGATGCTTGGTTCTCCGAATGGAATGGCTAGGCACTCGTTCCTTCTCCATTATATGAATATGAATGACTAATAGTGAAGGGTACGGTATCTGTTTGAGAGGCTGCATAGCTGATTGTTGAGTGTAAAAAGACATGGATCAAAATACAGTGCTGCTGAATAATCTGATGCTGAGGGGCTTGTATTTGTATGTGTCCATACGTAAAGAAAAGGAGATTTATGTAAGATTTATAAATACAAGGACACCTCAAATAGGCTGGACCTTTGATCCGCTTGGCACAAAGAAGTGTAATGACCATTCTTGTAATAGATCCTGTGTTGTGAAGCTAAAAACTTAATGAAAAGGCTCTGCTTCAGACTAATCAAATCACTGGCTGTTATTGCATCCTGTCAGTCAGTCCCTCTGTTTCCCCCTGGTTTTGTATGATAGCTTTGAAGAGGAATTCAGGAAGAAAGGAGAACTGGTTAGAGGTGTTGTTTCCCCTCATTTTCTGGAAGCAATTCTCTGCGTTGCATGTGCCTGGACTCTAGATGATGATGACAAATCCCTTTCTGGGCAGGATGCAGTTTGCTGTAGTTTTCCCTCCTGGTACTTCTCTCCAGCCCCACGGTGTGTAGCACACGCATCTATTTCAGCAGGGAAGGAGCTCTGCTCTCTGTTAACTATGAGGAATGGGCTGTGTGTAATGAGAGCCAAAAAAAAAAAGAGGGGGGGGGGGTGGAAATGACAACTCAAGGTTTTTTTTTTAAAGCCTCACCCTCCTTTTGGAGTTGAAGTATGGCATGAAACCATCAAAGCAGAGGCACTGACTGGATAAAAGCAGGAGGGAAATGTTCTGTCTGGAAATGAAACAACTTTTGTGTTCTGGGGAAAAAGACGACACATTTTGCTCCACTAGTATTTGTACATATTGGGATGTGCAGGATGTAATTTAGTGGTGTTGCTTGCCCTAAACTGAGCGGGAGGGCAGTCACCTGTATTGGAGAAGATGTCACTGCTCTCTTGCTGTGCTATCAAGATGTCATTAATCATCTTGTCTGTGTGGATCATCAACCCTACATCAGTGAGGCTTGCATGGATTTTTTTGCAAATGTTGGTATCTCCTTATATACTGCAGACTAAAGCAAAATTGTGGTTATTTTACATTTTAACAGATTAACTGAAGAAGAAACCTCATGCTTCTCCCCCCCCCCAAATATTTTTGATTAGAACTTTTCCTGTATTTCAGTTCTGACTTCTATTTGACTTAGTATTTGCTATTTTTTGTTTTTGTTTGTATGCCTTCTAATGACAAAATACTGTATATAACATAATGTTGTGGGATCAGTTGCTATTCTTGTGGCAAGAATGGAAATGGTTTTATGTGGGAACAGGCTTTAGCACCATTTGGACTGTGTGTGGGGTTTTTTTTAAATGTTCAGTTAAGGGGAAAAAAAAAAACCCTGTGAAAAGCATTTGTGCTTTCATTTTAGTAGCCCTTCCATTTTAATTGCGTTTCATGGCATAGTGCCCCATACACCTTCAGTCTCGCCTAATGTGGAAAATGCTTTCTCCTCTGTACTGTTTGGGTGCTCGGATGAGCTCAATCAACTGTGCATTGTCCATCTTGGTGAAATATGTCAGGAAAGCCTGCAAGGGGCTTGCAATGAGTGTATCATAGGTAGAATGTGGGTACAATGAGATTCTCATTAGCTGAATTATTGAAATCTTGTTTTAAGAACAAGTGGAAGATAAAGAATACCTGAAATTTCTTTTTTTATTTAGTTCTACTTCATTGAACAGCTTCGTTTTTTCTCATCGCTGAAGTCAACCAGGCACTAAGCTCCTCCAGCCTGTGTTTGTAAGACCCAGGGTACTTTACACATGAATTCCTCCTTCCTTCTGAAACAAGCTGGGCTGACAACTGCTAAGGCAATCTTGGAGCTCTGCAGCAGCATGGGAAGCAAGGGGAGGATGGGAGGCAGAGATACCAGCAATGCCAGGACTTGAACCAAAAGAACAAGCTCTGTGGGATGGCAGAACATGGTGTTTTGATTGCTGACTCATCACATTAGTCTGAAATATTATCTTAGGCTAATGGGATGACACTGGGGCTGGTTTTGGAATATGGAGCCAGAAAGAGCCGTTTATCAGGAAACACACACGGCTTATGAATGTGTGCTTCCCTAAGGACAGATGGTGCCATCACTGGGCATACAGTTAGTGTTCTTAAATCTCTAAGAGAATAAATGATAACTAAAATCTATTGCTTTTACCCCTGGATGGAAAAATGAAGTTACAGCTAGATCCTTTCAGTTGACAAGTTAGTTGACTGCAATGGATTACTTTTTGTTTTGTTTTGTTCACCACGTGTTGCTCTTATTCCTGTTTCTTTTCATTCTGTGGCAAAGGATGCTAAGGTTTAGCGATGAAGGAGACTTAGAACTCAAAATGCCAGTTCCTGGGCTGGCAAGCAAACACGTTAGATAAACTCCCAAGTTCTTAAGCAGCAGATTAAAACCAATTAATTTTCTGCTTTCATTATTAGTTGGAAGTGTGAAAATGAAGTTTGTTTGGGAGCTTGTTGAATTTCTTGGCTTTTCAAAAGGATGGTTACTCAGGGTGTTTAGGGAAGATGGCCTTTGTGATGCTGCTACCTGTTGTTTGGCCATCCACAGACAGAGGTGGCCAAGGTGACCTTGTGTAGTAAGTTCCTGATGTTTTTATGAAACAAATGCAAAAGACCATGTATTTTTGCTGAATTGTATAACAAAAAAACATGAGAAGATGTTGACTTAGACGCTATAGCTTTCAGGAGTGGTCCAAAAGAGGAGTGTTGAGAGCATGGTATACATCTGCAGGTATTTGCTTCTGGAGGCTGTTGCTGTTCAGGTTGGTAAGTTAGTGATGGTGACATACTCCAAGTCAAAATTCCAATGCCCAAGTGGTATGCTGAGTTTTTTTGCAGCTATTTCATATCCCCGAGGAGGAAACTTACCATTTCTGTGTTCTAAAAATCTGCAAGATGCTGCCATGTAAGCTCTCGCTGCCAAACTTAAAAGCGGTTATGTAAGGTAGAATCCTATTGATCCTGGAGGAGGGTGGTGGGCAGAGATTTTTTTTCAGAAACTGGAGATTTTCAGAACATATACTGCAGAGGCAGAATTATAACAAGGAATCTAGGTCTCTTCCCTGTGCGTATTGAAGAAAATTTTTGTCTGGACAATGATTGTTTTGTAACTTGATGAAGTTCCTTTACTCAGCTGGTCATCAATGGCAGGTATTCTGTTTGTGCATGGCAAAGGCTGGCCAATACATTGGTCTGTGTAAAACAAACAAATAAAACACCCACAAAAAAACCCAAACCAGACAAAAAAACCCAAAAACCAAAGCCCCACCAAACAAACAAAAAAACCCAAACCCCCAAAAAACCCCAAAACAAAGAAAACCCCCAAACCCCATGCTTAAATGAGGCTCATAACCACAAATAGGAAGGACTTCTGCTGCTGCATTTTTGACGTAGCTTTGAGCTTGCACCCCACAGCGGGGAGATGTTCCATGAGGTCTGTTATTCTAACCTTTTTGCTAATTGAAGGTGGTGTTTTGGTAGGTTCAATTGATGTCAAGTGCTTGTGAAGTCCAGCATGTACTGGTAATGAGAGACTGTCAGTTGCTGTCCTATTGCTCACCCTGGTTCCAAGAGTGAGAACAGGGTTACATCCTGCTCTGAAAGAGCCAAGTGGGGATGAGGGCAAGATACAAGCGAGGTGGGAGGCCAGTCATGCTTGCAAATGTTTGCTTAGTTTTGTTTAAGTCCCCGTGGAAGCAAAGAGGTCCCCCCCTTTCTATTGTTTAGTCCCAGTACAAAATCTTATCGGTGCGATGTGTGGCTCTCAAGCAATGGATGTATTTTTCCATTTAATCTTGGCTTTCTTTTTCTAATTTGTCTCCTAGTATATAATCTTTACTGACTTTTCTGCTGCTGTGCCAGAAAGAAAAGCAATGCTTATTCACTACGTATGTGGTAGATCACTGCTTGATTCAACTCGTAAAACATAATTTTGGTACTATTAGGTAAAGCTCAGAATGGCACTTGTTTGCGTGTGATTTCCTCCCTCCCCTGGCTTATTGTTCATCAGTTATGTGCTGTTGAAAGAATCGTGCACCTTCTAGTGGAAGGCACAAAGAGAAGGTGGATGTTCTGAGATCAGGCCTTCTGCAGAGGCTCTTATGTTGAGGCTGCATTTGTTTCAGTGTATTTTTATTTCTGGGTTTTTCTTTGGAGCTACTCGCTATAGTAACTGTGCATTTCATGTAAACCTATGGATCTTCACTCTGCTCTCAGTTATTTCAGAAACAAAATGAGGTGCTTTGAAGCGAAATAATCTACCTACAATTTAGGTAAAACATGCATGACTAGCCACCTTCTGGATTCAATAGTAAAAACTGGAGAGAAAAGAGTGGAACGGGTGAACTCAAGGTAGGATGGAAAAATAGCGTAGAGGCTACCTCAAAACCAAAAGTAGTTTCATATTCTTGTAAGAGTACAAGCAGGGATTGCATTGTACTGACTGCACACGGAAGAAAAATTTACTTTTGCATGCAGTGAAAGTGCAGTTTGAGCAGTTTGGGTGGGTAAAAACAGATTGTAGAATGTCCTTTTGAGCATCTCAAGCATAAGCTTCAGAAATGGCACTTAGGTCCCAAGTCTGCATTTTTATTTTGAACAAGAGTAGATAGAGCAAGGCGAATAACAGGAGAGGCATTATCAAAACTCCGTAAGGGATTTGGATCTCTCTTAAAGCAGCTTTGAAAATGTGAGCCTTGGACTTTGATAAGAAATTTGAGCTACAGTTCCTTAAGTAAAGGAATATATATTGAGTAAGAATAAATATCGAGTAAGAACATCTCTTCCTGGGAATACCGCCTCACCACAGACTCTTCAATTATTATATTCCAATGGGATTGGAAATATTAATGTTCTTCATCTGTTCAGCTGGGCTGTCATTCCTCTTGGGTGGAAGGGCAATCTAGTTGTGAGAATGAATGAGATGAGACATGGTTTAGACCATGTTTGGGTGAAAGGAGTGTGTGAACTGGAGAAGTGTGCAGGCCAGGAAAACAAGAGCCTTTGTATAGTTAGAAGTTTATATCGGTATGTGCTAAACTTAAGATGGGATTGTTGGCAGAATTATGGGAGTGGTGGGTTCACAACAGTTAACATTTGGGTGAGTTGGATTCTGGAAGTCTGAAGCAAACTGAGGCATGCAGAAGAGGTCATTTAATATGCGGGTATGCAAGAGCCTAAGTAGCCAGAGATAACATTCCAACAAAATGACCCAATCATTGAAAATTTGTGTCATAAAGAAAGTGTGAAATACTTTAATTGAAGGGGTAGGTATTTTGATTAATTTCTGGAAAACCAAGTAGTATGGTTTCTGGAGTTCTCGAGCTAGACCTTAGAAGATTTGACTATGTGGCAATTTTTATGTAATGACCCTCATGTCTTCCAGGGAAAAGTGTAAGTCAAACCTGTGTGAGCTCTGAAGATTCTTCTTTTTTTAGCGACTAAAAAATCATGAAAGGCTTTATATTATCAGCTCTAGAATATGTAAAGGAAATTGGCTGAGCTGATGTACAGCTGGATTAATGTAACCTGGTTGTCAGGCACAAAATGCCTTGTGTTTTCTTTCTCTACTGCGTGTTTCATATCACACCTGATCCCCATGGGTTTATTGCCTCTGAAGTGTCAGCAGATGCTTGCGGTGGAGTGGGCTGTAGCCGTGCTGCTCAGATGCCCCTTTGCTTTTCCTGGGGCCTGCAGCAGAGTATCTGTAGTATTGACTGGAGAACAAAGTGGCCTCAGGGGGGCAAGGGGTGCCCCAGTCCTTCTTGGCTCTGTCCTGCCCTGCAACCACTGGGCCATTGAGCCAAGTAGTAAGGGTACAGCCTGACTTGTTAGCTTTCCTTTTTCCTCCTTTTTCCTGAATTGATATTCAGGGCTTGCTGCAGTAACCTGCTGCCCTCATTTTGCAGAAGTCGCAAGCCTTTCAAACCACAAAAGATCCCTTCAAACTGGGATTCCCTTGACAATCAGCTTTATAGTTTAAGTAGCTTTCTGCAATACTGAAAACAGTGACAGTTGAGAGGGGTAACTAGGAGACTTCTTATAAATACTTGGCTTGGGAATGTGCGCTTAAGGGTCTTAAACTGCCTAAAAGAGTCTCTTAATCTGCCTTAATTCTTCTTATTATATTCTTTTCCTGAAGTAGGCGGAGATGCAAGATCTTTCTTTTCATTTAGCTGAACAGAGAAGTTCCACACCTGTCTCCAGATAGATCAACTCCATTCTGTAGTATGGGGACTTGGGAGGATACCACTTTTCTAGTACATGAATGGCCAAAGGTTGGGGATTACTGCTTTAGATTTGTCCTATTTTTAGAGAGATGCATCTCTGCATTTCTACCTCCATCTGAACTTTTTTCCTCCTTAAGGGGATTATTGGACTCCAGGCAAGTGGTGGTAGTTATGCTGTTTTCCCCTCTGGGAAGTGTTAGATGAGGAGTTTAGAAAGAGGATGGAATTTCCTTGATCCCATGAGTTCCTTCTTGTGAAGACTCGTGTGAAACTTTCCCGGAGTATTAGCTTTAATTCTGTTTATGAAACACCTCATTTAACATATGGAATGTGTATGTTCTGCTAAACGTGTTTCCAGAATGTAGAAAGACAGGGGAAACTTAGTAAAAGGTCTGTGCAAAATACTCATTTTTATGTAATATAATTTCCCATTTGAAATCAAAACTTTGCTGTTGATCATAAGTGTTTCAGTGATTTATTCCATCTGGAACTTAATGGAAGCTTTTGAGGTCTAGCAGTGGAGAAGCCTAATTTATTTCATCATCTCTTATCTTTCTGTGGTGTAAACCTACCTCCTTGTCTCTGGCTAGGAGTGAGCCAGTTGGAAGTCCTTCTGGTATTTTCAGCGGGAAATATGCTTCTCCACCACCACTTTTCGTGCTTTTGGGTATGGGGAGAGGAAATTCAGGAGCAAACTGTTATGAAGTGATGGTCTTGAGGATGCAGAGGAACTAAAATGGATCAGGCTTCTACTCTGATATTCAGAAACGTTTACTTTGCTAGTGGAGGTGAGTTTTGTGTTGTACTGACGGGGGGAAAGTGCATTTTGGAAAGTCATTATTTTCCTAAATCTATGAATAATAGAGAAAATACCACATTTCTAAATGGAAGAGAAAATGGGAGTAATTATTTCCTGAGGTTATTTGGTGAGGTTAAATGTCCAATGTACAATGAGAGCACTCTCCTTTATCAGAAACCATGCCTGAGCTTTTAATGCTTAAATTCCTTTACTTCTGAATGTTGCTGATAGTTGTCCCTTTCTTTCTTTCCCCATTGTTTAACTGTAATTGGTGTACTAGAAGCCTGCTTTCATGATCTTGTACAGACCCTCAGGCAAAGGGAATGAGTAGGTAGTTCCAATAAGGATGTCAGTTTATGAAAATAAACATTTGGCCTCCAGTTGTTGTTCTCCAAATTATTGTCTAAATAGTACTTTTCAAATGTAGGTGCATTTCTGCCATCACTTAAGGCTTAGACATGTTTAATTATTTAAGCCTAACAGTCAGCACTACAAGAAGCAGCGGAGGAAAGGTCAGTGGAGGAAGAAGAGCCTGTCTTCCACAAAAGGCCCTGATGTCGCATTGGATTTTAGTAGGATAACACAGACACTAGAAAACATTAAGAATTTAAGGTTACATGTGCTTTATACGATTGTTTGTAATAGGACTGGAAATTGCCCTCTGTAAGTGTAATGCTCAGTTTGAATTTTTAATATTATAAAAGAAGGGAAACACTTTAAATGTTTAGGTTTCTAAACGAAATGATAAATACGCACCTAGTCTTTATGGAAGCGAGCTTGTTAGGAGGTAATTCCTCTTAAACAGCCCATACAGTGGAAAATGCAAAAAGCTGTCATAGGTACACTAAAAATGTTTTGGGCAAAACTGCTAGTGTAAAACTGGTGTGCTTGAGGTTTTTTTTAATGTCCCATCTGAGAGTCTTCTACTTGAGTTCTAGTGTTTTCTTTTTTTCTCTACAATTCTCAATTTTATTTTTATGACTTGAGGTTAATATTAAGGAGTTGATGTGTGGGTGATAAGTGAAACTAATGGTTTTTGCCCTTGCTTTTGCCCCAGATTGAGAGTCTTTGAATTTCATTGTTTATGCAGACTGTCTTCCAAAAAAAGAAGATAACACACCTAGTCAGTACTCTTGTTGCCCTGCTCATTAGACATACTAACCCTCAAGAGAATAGGCAATATGCACTGCCTTTAAATCTGGGGGAGTGCTTTGGCCCTTTTGGAGGGACCAGGCTCTTTTTCCCTGCCTGTTGACATTTTGAAAGCTTGGATAGCTGTGGTTAGAAGAACAGTCTTACATTTGGTGTGCTATAACCATATGCAGGTACCCTGTGATCTGTCTTACTTGCTTTTGCTTTTTCTGTGACCTGTTTTCCTGTAGGGTAGAGAATGTGTAGATTTATATACTGCATAGACGACTAAAACTGTTCTTGAGCTATTGTGTTAAGCTGGTAAATTGTTCCCCCAGTGCATGGCTCCTACCCCTCAGAACCAAAAAGAGAAGCTTCCCTGACACCACCTTGTGTACTCTTGACACTTATTCTAGATCTGATTAACTCACTTTGTGTTACAGTAACAAATATCTTTAATGTCATTTCATCACGCATACAATGCCCTGAGTTTCATCATAAGATGAAGAAATGCTTTTACTTGCTTGGGCTTTCAATCTCTACATGCAGGCACTTGGCAAGCAGTAATCATTGTTTGGAATGTGTTGTTGAATGGCTGTTAAAATTCAGTCATTTTGTGAGATAAAGCGATACCACCCTTCAGAAGTCATGGTACTTGGCGAAACTGGAACAAAACAGGATGCACAAGCAGTGCAATGCAGGAAGGGCCAAGGCTGTGGTTCAGATATAAGATCTCTTTCTATCTGTGGCCTTTAAAGCTGGAATTATTTATTAAGCCGCTCCTCTGCAGATAGGAGCGAGGATCAGAACAGTGGTGTTGCCTTGTTGCTGCCTTCTGCATTACCTTCAGTGGCTGAATAGGTTTAAAATTCTACTGCAGTGGTGCAATAGTGCAGGACTCTGCAGAAATGGCAGAGAAATGGATCACGGTGGAGATGCCTCCGTCTGAACTACCTGCACCCAGCCCTGGCTAGAACTGATGCGACTGCCGCTCGTGTTGGATGGGAAGGCAATAAAGGTGGGTCACCATCAAGATGGTAGGAAGCCTTAGTGTCATTTTAGGGTGTAAGGAGGAACTAGACCATTAGCAAGGTTAGCTTTGGTTTTGTTTCTAAACGTTGTCGTTGTTTTGCTTGTTTGCCCTGGTAAGGACGGAGATGAAATACCCCAGCAACTTCTGGCTCATTCTCTTCCACACCAGCTGGTCCAAGAATAATTTGAGAAGCATTAAGCAAAAGCTGAGTCACTACAACAGCCGTCAAGTTCTGACTTGCTGTATTGGAGGTGACTTCTCGCTTTCCATTGCTTTGCATTGCCCCTGGTTCACCGTGGGGGTGAAGCTCCAGCCCCAGCCTGTACTGCAGCTTACACCGATGCATCATGTTACTAACCATGGGCTGGAATTGTAAGGGTGGGTGTGTTTCCCTCAAGGGTAGAAATAACGAAAGCACAACTGTCGGATCAGTTTGAATACTGGAGATGAATATTACAAAAACCACGCAGGTGTCTTGCTGCTTTAGTCACTGCGTAGGGAAACCGAAGGACTGACACCGCTCTCTGAGGACACGGACAGGTAAAACTCAGAACAGTGGGGCTTAGAGACCCTACAGCAGTCCAGCCAGTTGATCCCAGCAAAGGATCTACTACTGTTTGGTAAAATAACCCTCGTAGCAAGAGTTTTAAAGAAGGTAAAGCTGTGGTGCATCCATCTGCAGTCACAGATTCAGGGGAGCCTCTGCCCCCTGAAGAAGATCCACATGGCGTTTATGGATATGAAGATCATAGGCTTCCATCAAAAAGTGGACTACATGGTGATTACTCTTAAAATTATGGAATGGAATAAAATATTAATATAGCACTTTCTTGTAGGACTTGTGGAGCTGTCCATTGCATTTAATGTTTGTTGTTGCTGTTAACATTGCTTCTATATTTAAGGCTTCATCTACATGAGGTGAAACGTGTATCACAACAGTGTAACCAGGAGAGGTTGGTTGTGAGTCTGTGAAATGGGGAAGGAAGGTTCATAAAGCTGGTGGATTTGAATTCTGGTTTTGGAAATCAGTGTGTTGAGAACTTAAAAGGTGATAAGAGGTGACAAAGCTATGGGGGAGGTTTAAAGTTTTCCATTTTTCAGACAAGGTAGAGGCAAAATTGAAACAGTATATACATCCAGTTGTATGTGTATATATTCTTCCTCTAGAAAGTTTAAAATTTTTTTTTCCAAATTAGAATAAGATGAAGCACCGAATCCTTCAAGATAGCCTCTACCATCCTCCATATAAATCTAAGTACAGGTTAAATAATACAATTATAACACTTTAGTCTCGTTATGATGATCTGTCACTGTCAGAACAAGGCTGTATCTATATCAAAATACTTTGGGCTATTTTGCTTTATGAAGTTAAACTCAAGTTATTTCACACTTTGATCTCAAATCTTCATAAATACAGATACCGCTCTGCTTTTTTCCTTGTTCTCTTAACACTGCACAACACCAACTTTTCCTGACTTTGGTCGAGGAGTAGCACAGTATTTATTCAGAAATGCATTCTTGTTCTCATGCCTATAGCTAGAAATAATGCGGGCATGTGAGTGCGTGTGTATATATACACACACTTATTTTATCAAAAGGTTCAAGTGCTTCTGTCATACTGCTCACTTCTGCTACAAGAGAAATAGATTTCCTCTTCCAAACATCGGAACTTCTTGTACTTCTCAGGTGAACAACTGTCAGAATCTTTTTGGATGACCTTTTCTTTCTTCCTGTATACTGCAGGCTGGGGATAGAAGGTCAAGTTTCAACTAAAGAGTTGGAACCAGTGTTTCCCCTTCCCCCTGCTCTGTCTCCAAAAATTAGTTATGAGTTGTGCTGACCAGAGCCCTTTTCCTCCTCTCCTAGAGGAGCAGATCTGCGTGGTGGTTCCTTTTGCCAGTCTTTTTGAAAAACTGTCTGGAGCCAAGCATTAAAAGACAGCATTTCAGTTAGCCCTATCTCTACTTTAAATCCTTGAAGCTTTTCCCTGTGTTTTTTATGGTTTTTTTTTTTTTTTTTTGTGTTTTTAAATTTTTTTTTCTGGGCTCCTTTCTGAGTTTTATCATGATTGAAAGTAGATAGTTAAAAAAAAAATAATCAGTTTTTCTTGGTGACCTGGAACTGCTTTATGCGTAGCTCTTAGAGAAGCACGATTTCTCAGTTCAGTTTATCATGGTGCATCGTGAGCCTCGGCAGCACTAAGTCACCAGCGAGGCTCACGAAGCACAGGTTCAGCATGATTACTCTGACCGCATTGCAACTCAGAAGGGAACAGAGTGGAGCGGGTGAGAAGCCCCGAGGGGGCTGCGGAGGTGGGTATTGGCACAGGGGCCACACTCGGGGCTCCTACCCACATCCTCCTGGCTCTGCCTTGCTTGCCTCATTAAAGCCCAGTTCCTCTAAGCAAACATAAGGCAGTGGTTCTAACAACTAATTATTTCGTTAGCCGCGTGTATTGATGTGGCTTAATATGCTTACAGGCAAGTACATCAATCCAATAAAAATCAGGTAAAATATGCTCATTATCTCTCCCAATCCTTTCCTTCCCCTTTTCTCATAACAATAACTTCTCTAATACAGAAATTTAATTTCGTTGTTACCTACTTTTGACCTAAAAAGCTGGCTAAAGCTCACGGCATGAAATACTCCATTAGAAGGAGATGTTGATGAAAGTAACTTGACTTTGCTGAATCGGTTCACTGAGTAGGGAAGGAATTGAGCAGCAGAACAATAAGCTTAAATTATTTCAGACTTTGGTCAGTCAAAAAAGGTGGTCTTAATCTTTAGATAAACTGCCAGGAAGTTTTTGTTGGTGGTGTATTAGTTTAGATCACTGGACTGATGAATGTGAATGAACGTAAGCCACCTCTGCCCTGGTCTGCATTGGGGGTGCAGAGGTCGCTGGTTCAGATATTTGGCTCCACGAAGGAGATTAAAACATTCTTGCAACTATAATGAAAAAAAGATTATTCACACCTCAGTACAATGAAAGCATTTTAAAAGTATACAGAAATTATCTTTCCTACATGGAAAACCACAGATGCACTCCACACAACGCTCTTTTTATTTTTTCCTCTAATTTTCTCTGTACTGATTGCTCCACCACAGGGTTCTTTTGCCAGGATAGATTTGGTTAGTGTGGAGTGTCAAACTAAATGACAGAACTTTGGCTCCACAGAGAGCCAGATCAGCGTCTTGTTTAGTTTCTAGATGCGCAATGAATATTTCCCCTTGAGAGAGAGAGACTAGCTGCTTGCTTAGGGTTGAATAGCTAGTAGGGTTAGTTGCCATAGAATCACAGAATGGTTTGGCTTTGGGAGGTACCTTAAAGATCATCTAGTCCCAAACCCTGCCATGGGGCTCCAGCCCCCTGATAATCTCTGTGGCCTCCTCTGGCCCTGCTCCAACAGGTCTGTGTCCTTCCTATGCTGAGAACCTCAGAGCTGGATGCAGCATTGTGGGGGTGGGGGGGGTGTCTCACAGAAATGGAGCAAATGGGGGGAATTCCCTCCCTTGACCTGCTGGTCACGTTTCTTTTGATGCAGCCCAGGACACGGTTGGTTTCTGGGCTGCCAGCGCACACTGCCGGCTCATGTTGAGCGCCTCATCACCCAGCACCCCCAAGTCCTTCTCCTCAGGGCTGCTCTCTATCCATTCCCCTCCCAGCCTGTGTTTGTGCTTGGGATTGCCCCGACCCACGTGCAGGACCTTGCACTTGGCCTTGTTGAACTCCATGAGGTTGGCACGGTCCCACCTCTCCAGCCTGTCCAGGTCCCTCTGGATGGCATCCCTTCCCTCCAGCGTGTCACCACACCACACAGCTTGGTGTCATCGGCAAACTTGCTGAGGGTGTGCTGAATCCTTAGGAACTATTAAGGATCACAGTAAAATCCCACTGAGACAAATATCCCATGTTCAGAACTCGTTTCAGGATTTGTGTAGATCTTGGTGGGTATAATCTCATTACTTTTGCCTGGGTCATGTTTTTAAGGTTGTTCTGAAGCCATAAGGTGTTAAAGTTGGAAGACCTGAAATCTTCAGTTCTATCCTAAATGAAAGCTCTTCACCAAAGTGCTAAAGCAAAGGGATAAACTTTATGCACATTCCACAGCTGTAAAATATTGAAGTTGCCTTTAATTATCTTAATTTAAAACTGCCCCAAATAAAGTTATGACTATAAAAATTAAACTGAAGTCTTTATCAGGAATCCGGTCGTGTCCACTCAGTAATGATTTGGAAAGAAATTACAATCTGTAGCATACCTCACTAGCAGTATAACAGTATGTGACTGAATTTGAATAACTGTTATCTTCATTTTTGTGTTAATCAACCTGACTCCTGAAGTATATTTTATTATTCTTGCCTGCTGTACAGAACTACTTTTGCAGTAGGAAATTCAGTGGCCTGTTTAACAGATCGACTAAGTGATTTTATAAGTCATTAATACCTACAAATCTAGCAGTATGGAAAAAAAAAAGCATTATTCTACTTATTTTAGCATAAGCATGATTAATTTTAGACTCAACCTGCAATGTGTTCCCTTTCTTGTCTCCCATTAGAAAAAAAAAAAAAAAATCTGTACCAGTAAAATGGAAGTGTCCATGAAGCTTGGAGGAAGAGAATAACCCTTGAAGTCTTTCAGGGTTATCTTGAGAATCTTTCTTTCAACTATAAAAATCTGAGAACCACTAGCCTTTGCTTTTCTGAAAACACATTGCTCCTTGTGGCAGCTGCTTAAAGGGCAGCTGATGCCAGGACTTCATATGTGTATAAAAGGCCACAGCACAAATCAAAACCATATGCGCAGAGGACCATAGTACATCTGTTACTGGTAATGAAATGCATTAACATGATGGAAATGATCCTAATTCTAATATAGGCATGGGAAAGGGGGAAGGTGGGTGCTCATCATAAGGCATGCTAGAGATCTATCTCTTGACAGCACTTTATAACCATTTAAAAACATATATTTTGGCATCCTTGTGATAAAAACTAGTCCGTGTTTACTTTCCAGACAGAAAATAATATTGAGATATTGGCAATTCTGGTGTTTTTTGTGTTGGGGTAGCACTTCAAGAGCTCTTTGCTACGAAGCTAGTTTCCACTTATATGTCTTGTTGTCATATGGGCAAGCATCTTGGACGTACAGGGTGTTTGGTGAGCTATAAGTCCAGTGCAACAGTGAGTATTTCAATTAACTGGATATTATAAATGCCCCTTTAGGAAAATCCTTCTGCATATTTAAATTGCGTGTATAAAATAAACTTGTAATGAAATGTGCCATGGTTTACCTCTGTGCCATGGGTTATTTATCTTTCTTTTTGTTCAGGATGTTTAAGAATGAAGAAATAGGTTATCCCATGGTGAGCTACTTCCATACTACTTTTTAAAGGACTAGAACAGAGATGTGAATTAGAAAAGAAATCACAACATCATCTCAGTTTTTTATTTAGCTGTGAAGAGGCTAATACCAGTGTCCGAAAGATGCAGTTTGCAGCTCTGTAGTTGATCCTTTCTCCTGCTTAGAACTGGGCTCTCATCAGTTTGTGCAGTTGGCAGTCATTTGAGAGGGTTTTTGAAAACAGTTATTTGCTTCCCCTTCTGTCTCACTTTCTTATCTGCATAAGCTTTGTACTTTTCTGGCCAGAAAAACATTTTTCTTTCCCTCTGGAAATCTCACTTGACATTTAGCAAGGGAGGTTGGTAAGAATGTCAGATTGATGAGAGCTGTTCGCTGAAGTCTCACCACATTCATTCGGCTGTAATTATTATGAACAGGTTTAAAAGGACACGTTTAGTGCTATGCTTTGGCAACGTGCTTTTGGGCTGGTTCTTCTACAGCACTTTATACTGCTTTTTATCTTCACAGATATCAACCCATTAAATGTGGGAGAGGCTATCTGTAGGTCCCTTGCTTGTGGGGCAGTAAATAACTGCTTCTTCATTTATATTGTGCAGTTTGTGGGGGTTTAAGTTCATAATGACCAACAACAGATAGAGATGTGACCCTTGTGGTTGGAGTATGATTCTTAAGTTTTGATGAAGACTTCCAGCCTTGTTTTCACTTGACAGTATACCCACTGGGAATTCATTGACTATAAAGCCTTTCTTCTTTGTTAAGAAAAGAGAGCACAGGCGTGGCTATACAACCAAGGTGAGGCAGCAGGATGACCTCACTGAAGGTGCTGGAAACTGCTAAGAGTGAATGAGAAGTTCTAGGAGCCTTGGGAAAATCAAAGAAATGGAGTTTTGGAGTTCCAAATGTGCGGTATTTGCAATGCAAGCAACCTGACCCCCAAGTTGCATTACTGAATCATACAGTCCTTTAGTTTTTACTTAGGATCTCTTTCATCAGGCAAATTCCTAGCAATGGCTGTCCTGCAAAGAAAAAAGGCAGCGAAGACAGCTTGCTGGGTATAACAGAGTTGTCATGGGTTTTCCAGTGTTTCCTCGTTAGCCAAGCATGGGATGTTTAAGAAACAAGAGATTTCAGTGCTAGATTGAGTAACTTGTGCTTTATTATGCAGACAGCTCTGGACAGATACGTAATCAATGAAGTACTTGAGCCCAAGCTCCAGTGGCTATTTGTACTAGTTGATAAAATGCGTAGCAGCCTAAGTGGTAGTTGGGCCATGTGTTAAGCACACATCTGGCCAGCTGGCTCTTAGTATTGAATGTACCTGACAGAGAATGGGATGATGTCTTACCTATTTCGTGTGTATGATGGCGCTAAAGCTAGAAATCCTGCTGTAGTTAAATAGCTGCTGCAAATGTAAAGCTCTTTTCCCTATGTTTTTGGGAGAACATCACGCTTGTGGAAGTACCTTTGCACTGGTCATCCGTTGGGTTTGTGGCGGAGGGGGAAGTATCTACTTTCCTTAAATTTCTCTTTAAGTTTGGAGGAAGTCTACTGCAAATGAGTTTCAATACGTGAATTTAGAAGCATCATAAACTGTGTAATTTGCAGTTTGGGCATTTAGATACATCATTGCCAAGAATGATGAGATGATGTTTGGCCGATTAATATTCCTGGTTCACTGAAGTGTGCTCAGCACAGCTGTATGGAGCTCGAAACTCTGACACATTTGAGCCTTTTAGACTTGAGAGCAATTATTGAGAGATCTCAAAGCTGGGCTTTCTTAGACCTTGTGCGCCCTTTTAGCACAAACAAGCAGGAGTCACTCTGAAAAGTTCTCCAGGCTTACTAATTCTTATTGTGGCATTAACAGCTATATTTGTTTCCAAAGGCTTGCATGCATAGTAGTTGGATATTCGTAATCCGACCTTTATTTGGACGTGTGAATTGGAATCGAGCTTTTCAAAATTCAAGCCTTTGTTCCCTCTGGCATTGTTTAGATTCAGTTATCATATTTTAGCTTTACACCCTCCCCTTACCCACTTTACATATCTGCATTTTTGGACAAAGTATTTCATGTGATCAAGACACACTCTGATTGCTGATAGCTGGAAAATCATATCCCGTGTGTCTGTTAGTTTTTAGCCAGACAGGTGTTGCTTTTCTTTCGAGTCCTGAGGTGCTGATAAATAATTAACAAGAAGATCATCCACCTTTCTATTAGCTTGCTAGCTTCCAACGAGTCTTAGTTTCTACTTGACAGCTCTTCTTTTGGAGGATTTGTCCGGCCTGACCCTGAATAGCATTGTTGGCTTGTTGTCTCTGAATTAAAGATACCCAACGTGAGGGAGAGGGGTGGTTCATGAGCCTTAAATACACAGAGCTTCAGGGTGGACTTTTTATGATTTTTGTCTACTTACCTATTGAGTGATGTCTCGTATGATCAGGGTTCATATTCATTTTGGGCATGCCTCCTGGTCAAATGGAGCTTATGGAGTGAGAGACCAACCCACTTGGAGGCTAAAAAGTAGGCAGCTCGAAGGGCAGCCTTGTCTAGCTGTGCGTTTGGAAGGATGTCGGAACGGTGTCTGTCCTCAGAAGGATCAGCTATACTCGTGTCATTTTTGGCAGATGTCTAATTTATTTTTAAATACCTCCAATGATGAAGACGACACAGACTCCCTGAGCAAATTTGTCCTTTGCGCGAAGCTAGCGAACTGTCATCGAGAAGTTGCCTGTAGATCTTGAATATTTCTAAATACGACTGATAATATTAATGCTGTCAGTGCCTTCATCCATGCAGTGACACCCTCATCCTTATTCCCATCAGCGTGTGCCTGATGGTTTCCCAGATTAGGGTCCTTTAATTAGAGCATGGCAAATCCTGCCAGAGATTGACGTTCCCAGGCCCCGTGCGGTTTTGCGCGTTCTGCCAGGCTGTTGCTGGGAAACCTGGGGGTTGCCTTGCACTTGGGACTGGTTCTGGGGAGATTACAGGCATTTCTTCTGGAACTAGATTGAGGAAAGAGGTAGCTGCTAAGGATAGTTACGTGAAGAACTCGTATTAATTTCTTCCTAGTGTATTGTTATTTGCTCTCTGAAGTAGTTTTCCTTATATAACCCCATGATCTTCCCTCCAGCAGCCGAGGATGTTTTCATAAACAGCACATAATGGATTTGATTATACTTGATTTGAGTAGGGAGAAGTTCCCATACCCAAAAAGGGAGGGATACCAGATAAGAGCAGATGGCACTGTCATTATCAGAGGGAAACAGCTAAAGAAGTTCCTTGAGAGACAGGAAAACTAAACAATCCTGTGCGTGAGCATGCTCTCAGCTATCTTTACATACTTAACAGGTCTTGCTTCTGCTCATACTTTATGCTGCTTTTGCTGCTTCGCTTTGCTTCCAGCTCCAGGTGTGTCCCCCCACAGCACCGCTGACTTCTTTGCTCTGTAGACAAAGAACCACGGCAGAGCTGCCGACCTAGGAAGTGACTGGGCAGGAGGACGTAGGACAAAAATGTTCTCCCATGGCTGGGGTCAGATTCTCAGAGCTCCGGGTGACTGAGTGGAGGAACAGAGATGGGATAAGGTGAGAGTGATGCCAGTTGCTGAAAACGTCAAGCCTTGCACAATCATGTGGAGCTAAGCAATCTCCTCTTTGATTTCTCCAAGTGCTCTCTCCAGTTTGATCTGCCACGTGTTTAGTTGCTTGCAGGGCTTACTTGCTAAGGTTTACAAAGTCTGCATCGTGTAGCTGCATCTTGATCATCTTCCCTCCCTAGGCAGTTACACTAGGTAGATGCTCTATGAGATGAACCAAGTCAGTGTGGAAACTTTGAGCTCTTCACCTAGGCTGTGGTGAGAAATGCTGTCCAGTGGTCTTGGCTTGGGGCTAGAAACTGAAATTTCTGTATGTTACTCCCTCATGTGTGAGTAGATTTTTGTCACAACCTTTCCCCCAAGAACAAAAGACCCGAACCCCAAACAATTTTCTGTGAAGCTGGGTCTGGGAATGTAGTGTTCACCTGTCTTTGACCTTCTGGAGAAATGTTTCCTGATCTTAAAGTGCTTAGAGATCTTGGTACACAACTATGTAGCACAATATTTTGTTGTGTTGTCTACTTTGCATGTCACTCTTCTCATTTTTTAAAATTTGATTTCTGATTATCATCCAGCTGTGGCTTTTTTCCCTGATGTGAATTGTAGCTTCTAGATAAGTTTCCCCCAAATTTTTTTTTCCTCTCCTGAATCTTTATTTTTGTTCTGTAGTTGTTCAGTTGTCCGTTTCATAAATTGTGTTATGTTTTGTCTACTTGTTATTTTGTTATGTTAGTTCTTAGGCTCTCAATGTAATCCTGTTGTTCTATATGCTGTGCAAATGTAGGAGATAGACTCACAGGATGGTTTGGGTTGGAAGGGACCTTAAAGATCGAGTTCCAACCGCCTGCCATGGGCAGGGACCCCTCCCACTAGCCCAGGTTGCTCCTGTGCTTTGATGTGTGAGATGGGGGCCAAAGATTGTTCAGACAAACACAGCGTGTGGAGGGTGCTTAGTATATTAAACATGATGTAGGCAAAAAAAAAAAAAAAAAGTATTTTGGAGTAAGATTTTCTATTTCTAGTCCTTTGCACACCTTCCCAAGAGACACATTAAAACTGCATCACCTGGTGTGATCTAGCAATCAGCTCCCTGAGAAAGTGCTCTTGGAATGCAGAGTGATGGAGAGCCCATGAAAGATGAAAGAGCAAGTTCCTCCGTGGCTCCTTATTGAGCTAATTAACCAAGACACAAAACCTTTCCTGCCTTGCTATATTCCGCTTGCAAAAGCAGAATGGTGCTGTCTGCCTTTGGGATGCGGCTCTGCGACAGGGCTCTCTCTCTCCTGTGTTGTCAAGTGTCAAGATGCTGCGGGGAGCTTGAGAAGAGCTTTGGAGTCCCTTAGTGGTGACAGGGGAGGAAACAAACAGCTCTTCTCTTTTTATACCCAGCAAAGAATGAGACAGACACTTGCAGCTCCAGTGGCTGCGCGGCGGTGAAGGCTAACCGGTGGCTGGGAGGGCATCGCCAGCCTTTCCTCATGCTGTTTGCTGACTTTTTTTGTTTTTCTTTTTTTTTTTTTAACATGCTGCCTTTACCACTTCAGACTTGTGGCCGCTGTTTTGGGTCACACTCGCCAGCAGCCCTCAGCAGGGCTTCTCCCTGCACCCCCCTCAATGTTCTTGTGTAACTGTAAAGAAGTGTCTTCATCTGGAGGGAATGGGTACAACTGAATTACGGGGCGAGTAAAAAGCTGCTTCCTATGGCTTGTTGGCTTTCCCTTCAGGTCAAGTTTGTAATAGTGCAAAACCACCAAGTTTTCCTCTATACTCTGGCAGAATCTGTGAGCGCTCACTTTTAATGCCAATTTTTTGTAATATTAGCGTGACCCATGGTAAAACTTCAGATTTGTTACTCTCAACCTGGGAAGCCTCTGAGGAAGATGCTTGTGAGATGATGTTGTGGAATATTCCCAGTACAGACAAGGACGTGAATCACCAATGCCAGCGGTACAGGGGATGCTGTCAGCTACTGCATCTCCTCTGTGGTTTTCCCCCACTTTAGGCGAAGTACCATGTCCCTCGCCCACTTCTTGCTTTACGCCGATGCTTTTAGGGAATCTCCTGTGTTTCTCTGGGCATTTTGGGCTGAAACACCTTCTGCTGTTTTGGTACCCCCACCTTCCCCCCACCGCCTCTTGCTGGTGGTGGCTTTACACTCTGCAGAGCAAAGAAGGGTTTTGCAATCCACGGTAGGGTAGTGGTACAAAGCCCTTGTAGAGACAAACACTTCCCGTGGCAATTAAGGGCTTGATTTGTGGGGGGTGTTAACAGGCAGGGTACAAGCGTTTTACCAGGCCTGAAGTAGGACGTAGCAGATCCGCAGAGTCTGCAGCGAAGGACAAACATAACCTGAAGTGGGATTTGTGGCTGTGTATCCAGGTTGCTTTCCGTCACCCTGTAACCAAGGCTCAGGCGTCACGTGTCCCTTTCTGCAGTGTCGATGCTGGGAGTGGAGTTGCTTAAGGCTGTGTATAAAACCTCAGCACAGGTAGAATTTAACTACTGTGTTCAGTTGCAGGAGAGTGAAGAGCACTGTCTCTGTATCTTATCATCCTGTATGTGCAAGAGATTTTTCTGTCGTGTCTAGACCCACAGGTATTTCCTTCCTCTTGCATAATTCATCACTGAAGAATTTGCATTTCCCTGAAGTGGAGAGTTCCAAGAGTGTTGTAATGATGAGAGAAACGGGGACAGAAGGAGCTGACTGGGGTTGGTGTTTTTCTGACCTAGCACTTTTGCAAATTTATTTATTGTACAAAAACCTCTTAACTAAGAGGCAGTTGAACTGGTGCCAGTAGAATATCTCAGACTTGAAAAGTGACACAACCCATTTGTATCTTTACTTCAAAAAGCATTTTCTGAGCTGCCTCGGCACAAGGTGACCATCTGTCCGTGTCCCCTGATGAACTGACAGTGTAGGAAAGCTCAGCCTTTGACTCTGCCTGTACACGGACCCTTTTTTCCAACGTCAGCAGTTTACTCTGTCTTTGATATGGAGCAATGTTATGGGCAAACACCCAACAGAGAGGGGTAGGGATGTTTTTGGGTGGTATTAGGTTATTACCCATGACAACAGCTCCATACTTATCAGTAGCAGAAACTACAAACCAGTCTCTGGTATACGTGGGTCTGATAAAACGCATAGAGCATATGTTGGGCTAGCTAGTCATTTGAAAGCAGGTTTTGCTGTTCTTGCCCAACACTGTAAGAGGCGAGCATGGATGCTAAAGCGTGAATGCGGCTTACTCATATGCTGATTTGTGAAGAGTCTTTCATGGGGGAATCTTCCCTTTTGAAGCAGATAAGCAAAGAACATTTCCAAGAAACTCTGACTTCCTCTTTTTAATAACCCGATTCATTTATGTTTTTAATAGATATAACACAGCGTATAGCAACAAGGCTTTAAAGAACTTAATAAAAGGAACCTATAGAATCACAGGATGGGTTGGGTTGGAAGGGACCTTAGAGATCACCTAGTCCCACCCCCTGCCATGGGCAGGGACACCTCCCACTAGCCCAGGTTGCTCAAAGCCTCAGCCTGGACAACTTGGTGAGAGAGCAGTTGACCCTCATGGATAGGTACTCCTTATGTTATATTATGTCATGGGAATACCAGCTATGGTGCTAATTCTCCCCAGTACCACCTCTTCCTTCCCAAGGTGTCACTCTCAGGTCTTCAACCTCTGGTGTGATTCAGCGCCGCAGAACGTGGGGTGGAGGCTGTGGCAGGTTGGGCAGTGGCTCATCACAATATCCATAACGTTACTGATGCCACGTGCACTGCTGCTCGACAGAATCGTGCAAACCTGAAAGACAAGGTGATCTATCATAGCTAAAAACTACTTAGCTGGGAGACAGGGCATGCTGGGAGGTGGGTACGACCTTTCCAGATCATAGCTCTATTTAGGATAATTAACCAAAAGTTCCCTGCTGGGCTGAAATGTCTAGGTGCTTTCCTTTGGGGCAGGGGAGCTTAGGAAAAGGTGGAGATATGGCTTTTGAGGAGCCTGAATGACAAAATCTTATTATGAAAGAAAAAAAAACCCGTAAAGAATTAGGCAGCTCAGGTATGCACCGTTTCACTGTCAGGTTATTGAAATTAATGACAGTATCACTGTTTACGTCATTGCAACGTGTCTTCTGACACCTCTAGCAATTTCCCTCTCGCCTGAGAATCATTTTTCATCTTTGTGACGCACCAGGAATCTTTTATCGCTGCTGCAGAAGTGCTGTATGTGTATTCATAGCTTGGCTTCGAAGGAGAGGTTTTTACAACAGGTTAAGAGCTCAGACAGCCGTAATTTCCCCTTTGGCAATGCTCTGCTTGATCCTCTTTTACAGATCAAATAAATACACTGGAGGTCAAGGGAAGTGGTGAGTGTAACAAACGCAGACACTGACAAGGCTGAAAATCCCCCCGTGGTAGTTACATCTTATATTCCCACAACGCTGCTGCCGGTTCCCTGTTTAAAAACACAAATGCCTTCAAGTTTCTGCCAACAACCGAAGCTGTCCAATTTGTATTTAATCAGTTATTTGTCACTGTCTGGCGTATTTTGCCTGATTGGTTGTTATACATTTATTTGTTTTTGTTTCCCTCCCATGTTTTGCTGAAGCAACAATAGCGTGCAGACATTTGCCTTGCAGAAAAAGAAATCTCGGTGAATCATTCCAACCTGTTTCCTTGGCTTTGTCATAGCCAATTTGTACGCTTGCGTGGGAAGGAAAATAGACTGGTGACTTGCTGGATCTTCCTCTTCTCCTGCCTCCCAAAGGCTAGTTACCATCTCAAACTGCTTCCTCTGAGAAACACAAACAGTTGTGTTATATTTAGTCCTTTAACAACCAGACACAGGGAGAACGTAAAATTAACGTCAAATTGTCTCTATTAAAAAAATATTCTGCTACTGTTGCATTGTGAATAAATTGTCCAGACTGATTTTAAATTTCAGGAATAAGTATATGGGTTTTTCAGGGGGGGTTGGTCGTTTTTGGATTTTTTTTTTTT
>NW_010132183.1:0-8178 GCF_000699245.1 Pterocles gutturalis
TGCAGCCTGGAAGGCCAACTATGTCCTGAGCTGCTTTCAAAAAGGGGTGGCCAGCAGGGAGAGGGAGGTGATTCTCCCCCTCTACTCTGCTCTTGTGAGACCCCATCTGGAGTACTGCGTCCAAGCCTGGGGCCACCAGCACAAGAAAGACGTGGAGCTCTTGGAATGAGTCCAGAGGAGGGCCACAAAGATGATCAGAGGGCTGGAGCACCTCTCCTATGAAGAAAGTTTGAGGGAACTGGGCTTGTTTAGCTTGGAGAAGAGAAGGTTCTGGGGAGACCTTATTGCAGCTCTCCAGTATTTGAAGGGAGCCTATAAACAGGAGGGGGAGAGACTGTTTTTGTGTGTTGATAGTGACAGGATGAGGGGGAATGATTTTAAACTAAGAGAGGGGAGATTTAGGTTGGATGTTAGGCAGAAATTTTTCACTCAGAGGGTGGTGAGGCACTGGAACAGGCTGCCCAGGGGAGCTTTGATTGCCCCGTCCCTGGAGGCATTCAAGACCAGGCTGGATGGGGCCCTGGGCTGGTTGGCAACCCTGCCCACAGCAGGGGGTTTGAAACTAGATGATCTTTAAGGTCTTGTTCAACCCAGGCCATTCTATGATTCTATGATTCTACCTCTGTCTGGTGCTCTTTCACTCTTCTCTCTGGCTATATTCTCAAAATATTTTCCAAGCGGACGTGCACTAGCTTTGCTTTTATTCTCACCTGGCTGAACCTGAGCTAAAATGTGCTTCTCAGTTCTTTTCCCTCACTTAGCAGCACAGTCAGAAAAACACTTAAAAGGTGCTGTATACATATATACTCCCCCTGAATCTTGCATACATTTTCTGCTGTGGCTTGGTTAAAAAAAAAAATAAAATTGTGTCGTGTGGCACCATTTCCTGCAGTATGGGACTTTCCTAGAATATTAGAGCTGTGGGTTTTAGCCCTTTTAACCTGTTTTTCCGGAGCCTGTGTAAGTGCTTAGTAGATTGTGCGAACTGTGGGTGTCATTATCTGTGCCCTTTGGCAGTCTTTGTTTTGAAAAAAAAAAGCCCGTGCTTATTTTAATGCAAGTACCTGTGCTTGTGAATGAGGTTGGTGTGCTGTATGTGTGCTTATCGAGCATGGAATGAGGCTTGGCAGGGAGCTGTTATGATAATTGTGTCCTTCAGGGGTTTTTACAAGGGGGGGCCTTAATTTCTGAATCCTACATACCCTTAAGTGCAGGCCAGAGGCTGAGCCCCTCAGCTCATGCAAGATGGCAATGCCTCAAAGAAACTGAGATAGCAGGTCTTTAAGTAGCTACATAAGTTTTGTGGTCAAAACTCCTTTATCTGTGCACTCTCAGGCACCTCATCCTCTTGGACTTAAGTGTCTAAATTCCACCTAACATTTGAAAAAGAAAATTTTGTAAGATATTTTCTCAGTTTTTCTGCCCTGATGATAATGTTATAGTTATTAACAGTATTCCTGTTAATTGCAGCAAAAAACACTATGCATCCACCAAACTTCTTGTATCCCAGTGGTGTGGTGATCCTTCAAGTGGAACTTGGTGAGTTTCAGTTCCTCATCTGAAAGTGAAAGAAAATGTTTAAGTGAGATATTGATAAATAACGATAGATCTTGATAAAGCAAAACAGCTTTGCTGTCTAGGAGCATGACAATTTTATATAAAATGTAATTTTTTCTTGATATGTATATTTGTGGACATTAAAGGAAGCATGTGTTCTACAGATCCTAGGCTATTTAAGAGAGAAATATTCTGGTGACGTCCATGTATGATTTTCCCATGCTAATTTGTTCCAGGAAAGCCACTTGAATTGGAATGCCGTGTACAGTTTGGATTTGAAAGAGTTTCTCAGATGAGGGTAACATGGAAAAGAAACCACAAAGAAAATATAAATGAGAAATTGAACCAGGAAACAAGGTAAGAAGAAACCCAGCAGTCTGATTACTACTACAGTCAGCAACTGTAAAGTTCCTTCTACAACAGCTTTCCTGAATACATTTTACAGAAAGAAACTCCTAAGGCTCTGTTCTTCAACATATGGATGTATGCCCATGAGTATGGGACAGGCGTGTGCACTTCACATCCAGAAGCACATGTTGATGGCTATAAAGTCAAGAACTCAAAACTTTCTGCACAATCTTAATTCTTCTTCCTAAAGTTTTAGCTCATGGACGGCTGCAACGTAAATGGTGCTTGGTGGCCTATGTCTGCATCAGCTGTTTTCAAGCATTCCCTCTGTTTTGCCTTGCTAGCAACTCGCATGATCTGTCTTTGGAAGCTGTCTCTGAGTGGGGAATAAACCAGATCAGTAAAACAGTATTGTGGACATTGAAAGGAGTTTGGGTGCCTCAGACGTTGGGGTGTGTTTATTGAGTCAGTCTGAGGACTTGCAGCACTGAACTTCAGGACACCAAATTTCAGGATTCTTTTCTGTCAAGAATTAACCAGGCTCTGCAGAGAAGCAACATATGGGGGAAAGGTTTCCTGTGACTTGGGGGCAGCTCAAATAGCCACCATTCTTCCCTTTCCCTTCTGTACTTCCTTGCCTGATTCACTTACGCAGTGTCCAACTTGCGCAAGAACCGTAGAGGAGGCAATGTAGGCAAGTGTGTCTTTCACTACACAGCCCTGAGTCATCTTTATGGGAAAACTTTTCTGTACACTGGAGGCAGCAAAAGCACTGCTGCCACTGTTAAAATCTAATTCTTAATAGGCGTCATATGGGGGGGAAAAAAAGAAATTATGATATCAGACACACACATGCACACACACTCTCACTCATGAGGTAGATTGGAAATTGGATTTTCCTAACTTTTGAATGTTCAGCTTTGTAATGTTCTTCTTACCAAGCTTTTAGCTTTTTTGCGTGCATGCAATTTCTGTTTGTTTATTTTTAAAAAATCCAAGTGAATAAAACATTCCCAACAGACTTTCAGTAGAAGTTGAATCCTTGCCCATGCTCACATCTGTGTATCCTGAGTTAACAGAAGTAGGGCTGTGGTAGACTGTCACTTTGCAGTGGCATGATGTGAGGTGCCTTCAGGACCAGTCACAGACACCTCTACTTGTGGCTTTCAAAGAGAAGTGCTGAGACTCAGAAACTCTGGGTGTTCTTGAGTGCTTGAAGACACAGATCAGCCCCAAAGGGATTCCTTTGTTACCTCTTAATTTTGTATACCTCCATGTCCTATATCTGTTTTATTCTGTTTGCCAACCCTGTCACTGGGCTTTTTACCCCTGTGCAAGAGGCTGTGCTGCTCAGTCTTTTTGCCCAGCTAGTCTTCTTTTAGGACTCCTTTATGAAGTTCCATTTCCCTGCATTTCCTCTGGGGGAATTTTTTACATTCTATAAAAACACAATCTTACAGAAGCCGAAGGAGGCTATATATTTAAAACTAGGCAAGTGCTTAAGGGTTTGGCTGAGTTGATGACTTAAGAATAAACCTTTCAGTTTGCAGATCTTTGATGTTAATATTTTCTTACAATGTAAAAAACGAACATAAGTTCCAAACCAGAATATTGCATTGCTGTTAAACGTTCAAGCTGAATGTTAAAAAGTTGCAAGCTCCTCTTTCTTCGCATTTAAGATATTTGGGGACTGTGTGAATCAACAGAAAAGGTATCATGCAAATACACTTTTTTTTTTTTTTTCTCTTTAGAGTTTATTCAAAAGGCTTAAAGGGGCACACAGTTCTTCATGTTGCAAAACTGAAAGAAGTTACTGAAACAGACCTTGGAAGTAACTTCACATGCTTTGCTGAGAATTTGGTGGGGAATGCCACCGCTGTGATCCAGCTGAAAAGAAAGCAGAGAGGTAAAACTATCATTGGATGGCTATTTTCCCTTGAAGACACAGTTTGATTTACTTATTGCTACAAATTCATTCCCCATTGACACTGGCTTTTTAGCCAGTTGCAGAAGTTTCTTGAGGCTGGATGGGAAAAGTTTGATTTGTCAGATGTCTAGAAAGGCATATTACTCAGAAGGATGGGTGTATCTGGGGACTTACTGCAGGAAGGTAGGCCAAATGGAAGCTGGAGAGTAACTGGGAGGAAGAAGAGGATAGTAGCATCTCTGAACAATAAGCAATCTACTAAACTGAAGCAGAGCGGCTGCCGAAAGCAATAGTATTCCTTGATTTTCATAGGACACTTCTGTGTGTTTCCCTAGTCCTTAGCATGCATGTTTCTGAAAAATTACTGTAACTGACATGAATGCGGCAGCCTTTCAAGGAAAAGCCAGAATCAGTACGGAAATTAAACCGTTGAACCATAGTTCGCAGTGGAGACTCACCATTGGAGTTGCACAAGAAGTCTTCAGCAGGGCCCTGTGTGCAGCTTTGTGTGCTTTGATGTGACTTTTTTATCTGAAACGATGACTACTTTCAGCCCTGCTGAGTACCACAGAATGTTTTCTCTGTTCCTTCCATCACAGATTGGCTTTTCATACCATCAAGGAGATACATTCAGAAAAAGTCCGTTATGGTAGACTAAAACTCTGTGTTAAGGGTTGCAGCTAAATTAATTCCTGACTTCCCTAAAGTCTGCCAGTGGGGCAAGATTGAAGATTGTGAGATGGTTTGCCCCCATTTCTGGACTGAGTTTTTCATCTAGGTGTCAACATTATTTTGGAAAGCCTGAGTTATGACAGACCCTTTTCTTTCTACAGTGTTTCTCTTTTATGTACTATGCAGTGCCATTTCTACTCTATTTGCGTTCCTTTTGTGCACTGCCTTTATTTACCAGCACTGGATTGAAATAGTGCTGATGTACCGAAGTTATCTGGTCCACAACGAAACTACAGGAGGTAAGAAACATTGTATAATATTAATCTTCTTCAGTTTTTCTACTGACTTTTGCCATGTGGGTTATTCTGGTGTGAATTAACCATTTAATGACCCTGTTCTCTTTGAGCCAATACAAAGGCTGTTAAAGCCAGCAAGATGCTCAGTGGATTCAGATGGAAATAAAGCCAGGCAGCATGGAGGAAATATCTAACACCAACTGAAGTGTCACAGTTAGCCTTTTAAAAGTTCCCTAATTTATCCATGAAAGATTAGAGCAGGAAGTTGAATTTTGGTGGTCCCTTTGCAGGGAATAATGGAGTACTTCTAACCTCATTCTCTCAAAGTGTTCAACAGAACCTGTGGACAAGAATCAAATGTCCTTACAGAACTAAGTGAAGGACTCCAGAATCTATTGTAGTTCAGTTCTTTGAAGTGAGCAGTGCATCAAGAAACGACAGTGCCTACTTCAAAGATCTTAACATATTTTCTTACATGGGTTGCGTCATGGTTTTACCAGGACAAGTTGAAAGAAACCTGATAGCATGGGCCCAAGGAAATATTTCTAAAAATACTTTAACGTCGATGCAGTTTGATATATAGGCGTCTGAGTTTCCTTTTGTGTTTGCATGTGTATATGTAGATTTTACGTGAATTTGAAATAACTGTATATAGATATCTATAAATATATACACAATGAGACAATTAGTTGCCCATTCTGGAAAGTATTTTTGTGAACCCTAGGGCAGCTGGCAAAGGCAATTTGGGAAATCACTCAAATTTCCCCTCTATTTGGTAACAAATTGATTTAAGAACCTCTGGAAAGTCCCCATAGAGCTCACCCCATATGTCAGTAGGACAGAGACAGACCTGCCAAGATTTGCACACTGAAGTTGAAGACGCTGTTGGGTTCCACCGTGGCAGCCTCTGTCCTGCTCCCCAACTCTAGTGTCCATCATGCACACAGCACCATTTGCAGAGTGGCGGCATGGAGTGTGCAGAGCAACAGTACCTATCCAGATACTCTTCTGCCTGAGGTTATTGGCCATAAAATGTGTTCTCATCTGCAAGACTATGTCCTTCTCACTTCATGTGGATGAATATCAAGTCACCTGAGGTCTGGAAAGGCTTGCTCATGGAGCAGCAAAGCAGCAGTTATTGATCTTATTTTTCCATTTCTTCCTTTCCATAATTTATTTTCTCTCATCCCTATAAGCACAGAATCAGAGAATTGCAGAACCCAACAAGGTTGGAAGAGACCCCTGGGAGTTGTCTGATCCCACACCCTGTTCAAAGCAGAGCCAAGCTAGGCCAGGTTGCTCAGGACTTTGTGGACAGAAAATCCACAACCTCTCTGGACAACGTGCTCCAGTGTTTGACCACTCTCACAGTGCAAACTTTTTCACTAACATATAATGAGAATTTCCATTGTTGGAACTTGTGTCTATTGCCTCCTCTTCTATTATTGTGCACCTCAAAGAAGAGTCTGTCTCCATCATCTCTGTACCTTCTCATTTGGTAGCTAAATAGAGCAGTAAGGTCACCTTTCTTGTTGCGCCTCTCTAATCCTCGGGCTTCCTCCTTAGACAATTCAATATATCTCTTAAAAATCTTGCCTTCTTCCACAAGGTGAAAGAAACAATGCAGAAGTTGTGATACTAACATTTATAGACCACGTATGCAGTCACTTTGCTTAACTTAGGTATTCTTAATTTCCTACCCTTTGGGCATCTTAAACGTTTGTACCAAAAGTTCCTCAGGTGGTAACTGTCCTTCTGTACAATTCTGGGGAAAAAAAAAAAAAATCCTAGTGGTTCTTACTGTGTGTTTGGTTTGAAGAAATCTTGCTATTGTAATAGTAAAATTATAAAGGAAAACAGTGATGTATTTATTAATGGTTGTTGTCTAATGAGATTGCAGTGACCTCTCTGGGTGAAATGAGGAATATCTGTCTTGTAGGGCAATTTATTGCCATTTTAAAACTGTTTTCAAATGAGTTTGAATTCAGAGTGTAGCTGAATTGAGGTTCAGCTAAACGAATCTAGTGACCTCTGCCCCACCTTCAATTCCCACACTAGCCCTGCATGCCTGCTGGTGGTGATTCACTCTTGTGGGCCTAAATTGGCTCAACTTGGCACAGAAATAACTCAGTAAAAGACAGTGAGTAGCTAACAAAGTGCATCAGCTTCCTCTGTTACCACAAGAGTTTCAGCACAAGCAGGGGGAAGTGGTGGAAGCGTGTTGCCAGGGGCAGAGGGGAAGAGCAGAGATGTCACGGGTGTTGTCTAATCATGTCCTTGGCCTCCAAACCTCATCTGCACACCTATGTTTTGTTTTGACGACACACTTTCTGTTACGTACTGGTTCTGAATGTGGGTGTTCAACCCCAGCTCATGCAGGTTGTTAGCCTTCCGTGTGTACTCCCTTTGCTCCCTGGAATCCATATGGGCTCTTCTAGATCTTGTGGGAACCTGATGGCTCTTGCTCAGGTTTGTGATCCTAATCTTATAACTGCGGATAGAAATCAGGAGGTTATCACTGAGGTATGGGGTGATACTCAACACCATTACTTGGGTGTCTGTGCTGGAGGTAGGTGTCTCAGTTCCCATGCAGTGAATATGTAGTTGATAGGGTGAAATCTAGAGAGCTTCTCAGCTCACCCTGCAGTGGCACCCTGCCGTAGGACCCTGCACTAAACAGCTGAATTTCTTTCTGGTTTCTATTAACTGTATTGACATAGGATGCAATTCAGCTGATTGAACATCGGTGTCCAGTGTCATTTGGGCTGTCTGAGGATGTCCTGCCATTCCAAGAGATATGAGTCTTCAATAGCCCCCATGTCAAATATGGCAAATGTGTCCCCTCAATCTTAGGACACCTTAAATGTTATCAAGCAACTGCATATGGGGAACTGGACTGAGTCCACTGTGCCTTTTGCTTTCACCAGAAATTAATTTTGTTTTCTTTCCTCCTTGCTCAAGTATAGTTCAAATTTTATTTAGCAAATAGATAATATTTGCTTTTGCCTTGTAGTTAAGAGTGGGCCTAACTCAAGTCACTGGTACCAGGGTGTTTCAAAGCTGAGAAAAGTTATTTATATTTTTTTCATCTGTGTCTCACAAACATATTCTTTTAAAGAGACTGAAACAAAGTTCGGGAACTGGTCAGGACTCAGTGTCTGAGCTGATACTTGGATTAGATTTAGGCTTTGCTACTTGCAGCAGTCTCTCTGATTAGAAACATGTGTATGAAAATAGCATGTCTTTTGCAAGCAGCTAATATTTAAGAACATTGTTCCTTTAAAATTCAGTATATTTTCAAAGTAGGTTGTGCATTGATGAGTATTTTTGGAATCAGCGTCTGAGTAAATGAGAGAAAATATTTGGAAGCATTCCCTA
>NW_010132183.1:8209-40344 GCF_000699245.1 Pterocles gutturalis
CTAACCCAAGGGGTTTACCTGGAAGAGGACAGATCTTCCACTGGTGAAAACTGGTCATGTTTGTGAAAATGCAGAAAAATGTATGATTTAAACTTCCTTGCACTAGTCATTTGTAGTGTTTTCATTTGCTTTGGTAGTGCAGGTCTACAAAATTTGCAAGACAATGAGGAGTAAGGATTGTCTCTGGGTAACTGGATGGCTGTACTTCATGAACAGATGATAATTTTAGGTTTGTGTTGTGCCTACTTAAATAGATATAAATGGAAATTGAGCATTAAGAAAGAAGCTGAATGCTTCAGACAGACTTGTTAATGTATACAGTATTACTTATTTATTTATTTTAGATGGCAAAGAATTCGATGCGTTTGTGTCCTATGCAAAGCTAAACTCTTCTTCTGAAAGTGATTCTGCTTTAATTAGTGAGGAAAAATTTGCCCTGGAGCTTCTTCCAAACATGCTGGAAAATAAATATGGATACAAGTTATGCATTCTTGAAAGAGATGTTCTTCCAGGAGGAGGTAAGGTCCCTGTGAGTGACAGAAAATATTCAGTTCTTTATCAAATTTCTTTTCACTTTCCAAAAAACCTTATGCACCAGATCAGCAAATGGTGTTTGGTATGAGAGTTTCTGCTTGAATCTCATTGTATTTTGATCTTTATATGTGGCCCTTACACCTGAGGCATATGAACGTTCGAGTGTGGTCGTTGGGAGTTACTAGGCTGAGACAAAGCTTCTTGTGCAGGAATTTCTTTGCAAGCAGGCTCCATTCCCTAAAATGACCCCAAATATTTCAGTAGTTACTTTCTGAGCAACGTTAGTCAGTGCTACCTGCAGTATTTTGAAAGGCCGCACTACCTGTCCCCTGGGAGAGACAAAGACAAGTCCAAGTGTCCCTTGAGACCCCGTTTTAGTAGCAACAAAGTATGTTGAGGTCTCAGCTGTGTCCTCCACTTCCTGAACAGCAAGTTGTGTTCTCCAGGCTGCATAAGAATGGCTGCAGTACCCTCTGACAGCAAACACATTTCTAGCGGTTATGTGATTGCTTAGCATCCCTACTTTTTGGTTTTCCTTATTTCTGGGTTTTAGCTGTTGATAAAGCAACTGATTAGATAAAAAGTCTGATATAGAATGCAGTAATGATCACCATTTCTTCTCCAGCATACACAGATGAAGTTGTTACAGCTATTAAACAAAGCAGACGAGCAATTATTATTTTGAGCCCAGCCTACATCAGTGGACCAAGCATCTTTGAACTGCAGGCAGCAGTGAACTGTGCGTTGGAAGACAAAAAGATCAAAGTGGTATTAATAAAGTTCCAGGCTTTCCAAGAACCAGAGACTTTGCCTCCAGTAGTGAAGAAAGCTCTTCGGATTTTACCCATCATTACCTGGAAGTCTTCTATTTCTGCTGCTCCAAACAAGAAGTTCTGGAAATACATGCATTACCACATGCCAGTGAAAAGTACTAAGATGCTGGGAAATTGCAGCCTAAAGGACTTTTTTCCAAAGGTTATTCAGTCTGGTATATCGGTAGCAGAAATTTCACAGAGGGATGACAGCAGGCTCAGAAATGGTGACGTGATTGTAAAAGACCTTTTCCACATCGTCTGACCAGTGTGGACTGTCACTGCAGCCAGCAATACCTCACTCCAATACAGAGAGAAGGACTGCAGTGTGACAGTGCTGCAGCGCACAGTAAAACTAAGTGGCACTGCACACAACTGTGAATGTGAGGTCTCTTTCATAAATTATTATTTTATTATTTATGATATTATTTTGCTATGATGTTGAGACATATATGTGAACGTTTTGTTCTTCGCATTGTGTTTCTTCTGGAATATTTTTATACTTGTTTTCTAGAAAAAGATTAAAAAAGGGAACTCCAGAGGAAGGTTGCAGTTTAATTGTTCTTTGCATTCCAGTGGGACAAATCCAAACTCTTTTAAAAGAGTTACCTCCTCGTGTGGGAGTACCAAAGAAGAAAAATTCTGTCAGACTGTCACAACTGGGTCTGCTGAAGGGGTTGAGAAAAGAAGGAGCACTGTGTCAGGGCTGATCCCAGGCATCTCCATCCTTCCTGCAAGAGGAGAAAGCATTCCCACCAGTTGTGAAACATTTCACGCTCAGAGACATCTGCACGCTGCTGATCCTGTCTGGTGCTGATCCCACTGAACCTGTTGGTATTATGGGTGTGTTGCGGTTGTAAATCAAAGTCCTAGTTGTCACAGCTGGTAGACTTCCAGGGATTCTGAAGTCCTTTCCTTGCAGCCCTCTGGCTGCTAACTCTCCAGGGTTTGTGTCACTTACCCTCAAGGCAGCTTGCAGTTTGTGGTGTATGGCTGTAGCTAAGTGAAATGCAATGTTTAGCATTAAGAAAATATGAGTAGGAGAGTCACTGATCTGCTGTTCTGCTGACTTCATTTGGCCTTCAAGTTAACAAATCCTTGTTTTATAATGCTAGTTGGATTATCCTATCCCCCAGATTCCTTGTTGGAAAGGGACTTCAAGAAATACTGTTGTTAAAAGGACCAGGATTCTAAAAAAGAACAACTCTGTCAAACAGGCTGAACATTATCTACCTAATTTTTTAATGTCTTCAAAGCCTTCAGTGGGATGACTGGTGGTGGTGCTGTGGGACAGAAGACAGTGCCTTGTGTAGAAACAGGACATCAAATGGGATCACTGGCTGTATCAGAGAAAACTCTGATGCTGTAGTTTCACCTGCATTGGGGTTTTGTTCAGACCATGATAAGCTTTCGAAGCAAATTTCCCAGTTGTCACCACTTGTTGCTTTAGCTTTGCGCTACAGAGCATCACAGGTGCACACACTGGATCCCTTTCCATGGAAAGTGAAGTGGAAGATATTCTCCAGCCATGAAGGGACATTCAGTCTGTGGGACCAGCTGGCTTGAAGGAATCCCCTCCCAAACACATGCAGTGTGGATGTGGGGTCTTCAGCACTAGTTGTTTTGGGGTACATCTCTGTTCTCACTAGTCGGCAGTAGATGCTAATCTTGAGGTAACCTGTCAGTCTGTGAGATTCAGCATTGTCCACAATGCTGAATCAGTGAGCAATTTGAATGATTTGTCAGTAAATTAAATTTACTCACTTCTAATGTATGTAATGCAGGCATTAGCAGCTTCTGATCAACACTAGTATGTTTGCACGCTTTGTTATCCTAATGCTAAACATAGTAGATGGTAGTTTTTGTGGAGGAGAGAAAAGGCTGAACTTTTAAAGAAAAGGCCCATAAGGGTGAATATCGTGTTGAAGGAGGATAACGTGGCTTTCCAGTAAATGCCTTCCTGGCACGAATAAAACAAATGTCAAATACAAGACAACTCAAGGTCTGGTTTCAGGTACGTGATGTGACTCAGACCTTGTTCTTTCTGTTGTTATAATATGCTGAGTTACATAGAGGCATTTAAGAGAGAGAACACATTTCTAAATAAGAACGTAATGCGCGTGGTCCTCCACCAGATGTCCCTGCTGTAAGCCTTTCAGAGTCCTATTTATTTACACATCAAGTAGTTTTGTCACCAGGTGAGAAAGGACCAGTGAGCAGTGCCAAGGGTGGTACCTGAGGTGCAAGTTGCACTGGGGAGGCAGACGGGGAGTGAGGGCAGGAGAGGAAGGTTGCCTGCCTGCCCAGGGCACCACCATCTCTCCCACCTGATGCTGTTTACTCAGGTTGTGCTTGCTGCCTGAATGGTCTGCATTGCAGGGTTTTTTTTTTTTTTTTTGTCTTATTTATCTTTTTTTTTGACAGTGGGAAAAAAATCAGAGCGGCTGGAAGAATGATGTAGTTGAAAAGAGCTTTTTATTCCTTAACAGAGTGATACTGTGGCCAAGGTTTATCTGGGTCGGAGCAACCTGCAGAACCGGTATCTTCATACAAACTCCAGGTCCGTCTGTAACACAAGGAACAGGACAGGCACATTAGGGCTTTTAAAATTACCTCTAACAGGCAAATGAAGCAGGCCTGAGGAAGAAGCGGCCGTGACCACGAACAGCGCGAATCAACAGGAGTGTTGCATACCTTCATGCACCCACTATATGCTATATTTGTAATAACATAGTCACAGCCCCAGACATGGGCTCTGCTGCACTTGCACACGCAAAGCTTTTGAACTGGTTGCTGTTGCTATTGAGTCTAGTATGCTGTTCTGCTGCTGTTTATGTGAATGAGCCCAACCTGAGCAAAAGTTTCTTGCCTCACTATGAACCTGATCATGGGGATGCCGTTAGTTCTTCCCAAGATATGAGGCTCCATGTTTTCACAGTGGACTATGACTATGTTCAAATTCCCTATGAAGTTACCCTTTGGATCCTCCTTGCCTCTCTTGCAAAAATAGGTAAGTAGAATATGGGATCTTGGCTCTTCCTATCTTGGCGAGAATATACCATGTAACCTAGTATCTTCCATCCATTTTTTTAGCTGGCATTGTTTTTACAGCTTCTGTCCTCAAAAGAACAGGTGTGTTCATTGCCATGACAATTACAAAATTCCAACTCTGAATGGTTCCAGCTTACTTAAGTATACTTGGGCTGTCTGTATTAGTGAGCAGCAATGGAGCTCCCCTACACAGTGTTGTCCATCCCTTTTTCTAGTTTAATTACAAGATATCAGAATTTACCGCCTGCTACACCTGTAGAAATCAGTATCACCAGACTAATACTTCAAGCATATTGAAATTGGGGGAGTAAAGAGGGAAGAATTCTTCCACTGTGTAAATAATAGGAACATTTCCCTGCGAGTCTTTGTTTTACGTTTGCTGTTTAAAGTTGCTCAGAAAGTTTTATTTTCAGAAAAGTTTCTGAGATGGACTGAAAGTCTAAGAGGGTGAGGTCATCAGAGATGTTGGGTAAGTGCTTTTGAATACATACCAATACAGCTAGCTTCTATTAGAGCTCCATGGAGGTATATGAATGAAGAAAGACAGCTCCTGGAGAAGTAGGAACTGCAATTAACATATTAAATATGGCTCACCATGTGTTTTCCATGTCTGCATGGCTGGGATCAAATTACTTTGACCATTCAGAATTAATGCAGCACTATCAAATAGATGAAAAAGATAGTAATAATGTGAAGAACTGCACACATGTGATCTCCCTGTCCTTTGACCTTTTCATGGGATTTTCAAACATTACTATAGAACAGGCTGGTAGGTGGGACTGATAATTTTCTGGAGGTGGCCTGAAGATAAACTTTTTCCATGTCATAGTCACACAATTGACAAAAATCGTTACCACTGGCCATGATTTGCCAGTTTCATAATAGCTGATGATCTCAATACAATTCCTGTAAACACATGTATTTACTGATAAAATAATAATAAAAATTTTCACAATTCAAATTTGTTGTTATGGCTTCAGCAGAGTGTGTTAGCAGTGAGCATATTGACCAATTTCTTTATTCATCATCCACAAAAGCACAGGACTTGCCACATGGCACATCTACTCAATACTCTTGTTTTGAGCAAGAAATACTTTAGAACTGTGTGATGACTGCTTCACACAGTCTGATGCAAGTTTTCAAATAATATTATTTCTGATGAAAAGTGTGAAGTTGCTGACTTCATATCTAGTCGGAAGAAAGAGTTAGTCTGAATAATCTGGTTACCCATGGAAGATTTCCAAACTTAAAAATTTTCGGTGTTTTATTCTGATATTTTCTTCTTTCTGGATTTCAGGATTTCATGGTGGGAAACATTTCTGAGATCTTGAAAGGCAAAACAATCCCCTTATTCTGTAGAACCGACAGAAGACTTGAACATGATTTTTTCAGTTAAAAAAGGAGATGAGTAGAGTTGTGATCTTAGCATTCTTTTTGTTAAAAAAAATAGTCTCCTAAATAAATTATTTGAAATGTCATAAAAATATTTTTCTTTTCCTTTACTTTTGAACATTGATAATTTGAGGGTGACAGAAATGCAGTCATGGCTTTAGCTTCTAGAGTTACAGAATAAAGGTTGACCCAGCTTCAGGCATAGAGACACAGCCATTGGATTTGTAGGTTTCTTAGCCTGCCTCATCTTTATTCTTGTAAATTCTGAAAAAATCCTTACATTTCTAGTAGAGACACCTCCCATTCGCAATATGATTACACAGTTCCTGGTACAGTGAGATGAGCCATTGCTAGACATTATCTTAGTATTAGTATCAGTATTTGTGTAAAACTGGAAGAATTATATGAACACAGTTGCAGTAGTAGCACATCGAGGTGGGCAGGAGGAGATTCACACCCACAACACGTATATGATATGTGTAGCCCTTTCTCTGTATAACAGTTTGGCTACATCAATGCTTGTAAACTAACAAGCATCCTGTCGGGAAGCTGTGTGTGGCTGTCCGTACCACATCAGTGTCGGTGTGGTCCTTCTCAGCTCTGGCCCATGTTGACAAGCCTTCTCCCAGGCAGTGCCCAGGCAGCCTGTGGGCCACGATTTGTTCCCACAGGCAGTTTGGATGTGGTCACTTCTTGCTGGGGTAGGGAACAGAATTTGGCTGTATGGATACAAGCTGAACCTTTCTGCTTGGAAAAGTCTTTGGGCTGCTTAATTCGCTAGTGTAGACTCAGCCTTTTTTCTACCGAGGAAAAAAAAAATCCCTTAGGAGACATTATTTGCTCAGATATTTGATGGCTGCTGGTAGTACTTTCAGCTCTGCTGAAATCACTGGTTTTGTTTCAGTACACTTTACAGAGTGCTGTTTACCTTGTGTAGGAACAGCAGTTTTCCCAGAAAAGCAAGGCTAATCAATTTGTACATAGCCTTACGTTACTGTGGCTTGATTCCTGCCTGTACCTGAGCTGCTTTGGACATTTTAGTGTCCGTGAGTACTCATTCACTCAGTCTGTGGATCACTTGGAGTCCATGCAATGCTTCAGGGAAGTGCTGGAAGCGGAGGGAGCTGAGCAGACCGTGGCATCTGATCTGCTCCCTGGTCCCTTGGGCTTCTCCAAGTTCCTGGTTGGCCCAAGTCCTGCAGGAGCTCTGCAGCCAGGGAACCTCCTCAGCACTGTGTCCCCAAACCTGCAGCCAGGGATGGGGGATCTCTTTGAGGTGCAGGGACAATACTGTGCCTCAGAGGTTTGGCAGTAGCAGTTGTGCATCAAGGATTCTTGAAGAATATTTTCTTTCCAAATTGTGGAGTACCTTTTCAAAGAGGTTTCTGTATTCTTCGATGTGGAAACTTAGACTCAGGCGCACTTGCTCAGAAATTGAGAGCTGGTGAGGGGGAAGAGAAGAGATTAATAGCCAAACTCTTTCGATTAATAGCCAAACTCTTACCCTGCTGTAGTGATACAAGTCTGTGAATATTTCATTTTAAATGGAACAGTACTGCTTGTGTATTTATTTTCATAATCTTAAAAGCAAAACCTGGCTGCATTCAAAGGCAGGTAAAACATCTGTCTGACGTCAGGTTAATGTAAACTCTAATAATACCCCAATGTTTTATTGAAGGTTTCCATCTCTATCATCGATTACCAAGACTCATGCCCGAAAGCTGCATCCTGATTGCCATTGGAGCACTAGTAGGAGCGATCATCTTTGCTTCTGATCACAAATCTCCGCCAGTGATGAACACAAGTATTTACTTCTTGTATCTCCTTCCACCCATTGTCTTGGAGGAGGGTTATTTCATGCCAACTCGCCCATTTTTTGAAAACTTTGGGTCCATCCTCTGGTGGTCTGTGTTAGGATCTCTGCTAAACTCATTTGGGATTGGCCTCTCCCTCTATGGAGTCTGCCAGATTGAAGCCTTTGGCCTGACCGACCTCAACCTGCTGCAGAACCTGCTCTTTGGCAGCTTGATTTCAGCTGTGGATCCTGTGGCAGCTCTGGTAGTTTTTGAAGAAGCCTCTGTTAATGAGCAGCTCTACATGATGATCTTTGGAGAGTCATTGCTAAATGATGGCATCACTGTGGTGAGTTTCTTTCCATGCCTTGTCTTCCCCTCTTTGGGCTCTTGTGGCTTGCAGGGTTGTTGGGCACAGGGCAAGAGCAGCTCTAAGGACATCCTAGATACGGTCATTATTTTATGGATAATCCACTGGCAACACAGAAGTAATTTCAATGTATGTCAAAATTGCATCTTATATTAAGCCTTTCAAAGCATATTGGTTTACAGGGGCTGGAAGAGGGAAGCATACACATATGCGTTAGACATCACATTCTGCTACACCTGATTTTGGTTATAGGATCAATGTAAGACCTAGGAACATTCCTGACATTGTGCAAGCAAATAAATAGAAAATTGTACTGCTTAAAGACTCAAGGCAGCAGGTGTAGCAATACAGTAGATCTTCCCTTGTCACTTGCCTTAGAGAGCCACCTGCAAAAGAAAAAAAAAAGAAAAGCCAGATGTCTACAACCCCCTTCTAGGAAGTTCCCCAGAGACCTTAGACAGGAATTCCAAAACTTACTAATGAATTTGCAGAACCCTGATTCTATCAGTAAAATAATTGTCATCTGACAAATGTTCACCTTTCTTGGACATCTTATCTCAAGTATCCAGAAACAATGCTTTTGGAATATGAGAGATGATTTTTTTTTTTCATATAGGAAAATATATTTTTACAGAGCTCCTTTTGCTAATACTTTTCCCATTTTCCTATTAGTTCACTAAGACTTGGAGCAACTTGAAATTCTATCTGTAAACCACAACTGACAAAAACACTTAAAACACACACGTTTTTCAAGCAAGAAATTTCAAGCAGGAAATTCATTGCTCAGAAACCAACAGGACTGCTCATATGCTGAAAGTTAACTGCAGGTTAAGGAGTTTTTGCTAGATAAGATCTTTACAGAATTTAAATCACAGGAATCTAAAACACATAAAAACTATTCAGATACTGCTATACAGGAGGTACAGCACAACTTTGACTTGTAAAATCTGTACAGAGCTCATTGCTGAAAGGCTTCATGGAAGAAGTGCAGTTTATGAGTAATGCAAAAAGGAAAAGGAATGAAGTAATTTCTTACAGCCACAGCCTATTGATCACAAATTCTTCCTCTCAGTGAATCAGAGATTCATAGGGTTGATGTAGAACTAAGGGACAAGCGTTACCTAGCTTTACTTGTGAAATGTTTATGTGTTATAGATGTAACAAAAAACTCCCCAGTGCATCTGTCGCTTCCACTTGTCTTTTTCGTTCCTTCAAGCACAGACCTCCAAAAGTAATACCTCTGCCTCACTCTGGCAGACCTTGTTTCATCCTTTTTTTGACTGGCTCTATATGCTGCCCTCCCTCTGCTCCCAGCTGTTATTTACGATGTGGATCCAACTCATTATGGTATTTGCATGACCTTTCAGTCAGGATCCTGTTACAGCACACGTTTGTAGTGACAGAAAGCCTTTAAAACCAGTGGTGTTTAGGCATTCCTCAGCAGCACTAGATGTGTTAGCAAAAAGAGATGAAAGGGCTGTACATAGGCAGGACTGGCTACAGCACCATGAGTTCCCTTTTCCCCATAAGCCCTCATCTTGGTGGGTCTTCTCACAGCAGCTATGTTGCAATCAGCTTGTCAGCTCCTGCTGATGCATCTTTGCATCACCCACCTCTTGTCCATTTTCTGGGCATCCAAATTTTCAGAACCTCTACCAGGCTTCATGTTTAGGAAGACTGAACTATTTGCCATCTGGATAGAGCCCAATAAGTGGCTTTCTCCTCCCTGATACCCCACTTGCATTTAAAAAGTCTTTAAAACTGTTTACTGCAGGTGTCTTATCTTACCATTTCCTCCTTGTTTCTCTCTGGACAGTTTCCTTTGAGTTAACTCCATGTGTTTAAAAAGATACTATCACCAAGATATATTAAGCATACATATTTTTCAGTTGTTTAAATACAAATATCCTCCTGTTCTCTCCAGATTGCTTAATAGCTTGGACATTATTTTCCCCAGCAGGAAAAACTGGTATGAATTTTGATGAACTTACATATTATATTTGAGGCAATAATGGCTCCCTCTCGTGCATTTAGTTCAATATTGTGGTATAAGAACTTCCAAAATAACAGACTGTGGAATTAGAATGATAATTTAGGAGTTATGTCTTTGACTTAAGGGACTGGGACAAAAGTGAATTATTTACTTTTACCCTTAGTACCTTTCTCCATGATCCTCAGTAGGGCCATGCCTATGAATGGAACTAGAAAGCTCCAGGTCCTGTTAATTGCTTCTTTTCCTAGTTGGTTCTGATAGCATCGGAATAGCATAGGCAGCAACAGGACTGGTCCTAGCATGTGTTGTACATTAGTGGAATTTCAAAGCCCTGATCATAACATTGATGTTGGTAAATCCATGTAGGCTTCACTCAGACCTGAACACAGGTGGAGGACCCTGATTTTGCTGCAAAGTGTTTCAGGTATCTGAAGCTCTGCTCCCTGATATACACAGACCATTTCTGCCTCAACAGCAGCTAAGCACCTGTGTGCATCAGGAAACTGAATATTTCCCCTGACCACTTCATCTCTGAGGCTTGATTTTAGAAACACTGAGAACAGCTAGACATCATGCTGTACTCAAAATGAAGTGGCAGTGACTGTTTTCTCTGGCAGTGCCCTCTCTTTGTATGCAGTAGCAGAGCAGTCAAAGAAATCTAGGGCATGATGGAGACCAAAGTAAAACTGATTTCTTTATTTGAGGGGATTTGAATTTATTTCTCTGATGTTGCTGAGGCTCTGACCACTGGGCTGTATGGGTGCTAGGAGGATGGAGATATTCTCTGCTCCTGATGTTGAAGTCGACCCACTGTGTTTAGAGTAAAAGTAAATGGCTAGAAAGTCATCAGGGTGGAAAGAGTTATTGAGGCTGCCCGTGTTGGTGGTTAAGACAGTCATTTGAATATCTTTTTTCCAGTGCTTCTGATGTGGATGGTATGTATTATATAGACAGCTGGAGGAGGGACCAGTCCCTCTGAAGGTCCCCTGTGGGTGACAGTGTCACAGTCTGTCTTCCTTTCCCTGGCTCTAACAGTCACCCAGTGGTACACCACCACATAGTAACGTCTGCTGCAAAAAACCAAAAGCATGAAATTCTCAGAGTTGTTAAATGAGGCCAACTATCAATCCATCTCTTCTTTTTGAGTGAACAAAGGCACTCTAAGCTGATTCAGGCTTTTCTACCATATAAAGAATTATAGTACTCCATTGACTGGCACAACTGCAATGTGACTTAGCCAACAGCAGTTACATGGAGCCTTCCTTGTCTGACGCTGGCAGGATGTTGTATAGAATAGTTTAGTCCCACAAAGCATGCTACAAAAAAATGGACATTATGTCATATTTCCATAATTTCCACTGTAATGCCAATTCAGTTATATCATAATAGATACTTTAGGAACTATAAATAGAGAGAAATACTAAGTCATTTGCTGAGGATAATTTGCTTTATTCAAAAGTCAGCATAGATTCACGACTGGGTATCATTTATAAAGAATCATCAGTCTTAGGAAGAGGTTTAAGTCTGCAAGAAAGGGGGAACAGAGAGAGAACAGGCTTTGTAATGAAAACCTATATGGTACAGCACAGTAAGGTTTACTTACTGTGAAGACATGAGCCCTCTTTTCCTTATCTGTCACTGAAGAGCCTAATTTCATACATAGTCGTCAGGAAAGAACAGCACTGGGCATTTTCTCACATAAAACATTTTGTTGTGCTTTGTCTGTCCCCCAGAAATATCAGCAATGAGCCTCCTGGAGAACAGGCTGTGTGACAGCTCAAGGTCGTGTGTTCCTAGCAGCAATTTAAGATTAGACAGTAGCTGGGGAATAATTATTATCCTAATGAGCTTGACTTTCTACCTGCAAATATCTGCTTTAATCTTCTTAATAGCCTTCTGGAATTAACTATACGAAGAAGAAAGACCAAAGAAAACCAGATAAGGCAAATTATTTTCATCCGTTTTGTGTTTTTTGAACTAATGCTTTGGTGCAACAGCTTTGGAGATCTGGTGTCTTTAGATGTTCCCCAAATTCTCTTGAAAACTGAAAGGTGACTTTCATGTGTTACACACTCCCTGTAAACAGATCTGACAGGACTTAATGCTAACCAACCGTCAGCAACCTCTAAGACCCTTTTATTACTACACCACTCATTACTGTGGAAAATTTCTATTAGTTCTAAAAGATGGATGAAAGTGGAATATAATGAAGATTTTTCATGATGAACATCTGTAGAAAATAAATTATTGATAATAGAAGTATGGTAAACTTATTTGGTCTAAATGAAATGAAATTATCTTTACAGACCAAATTATATAATGTAGCAAATTCAATCTTTCTTCTAATCTCACGTTGCTTTCTTTTCATTTTCACAAATTCAAGCTTTCTAGTCAAAATATGTGTGTGAAGAGTCTTAAGACCATTTAGAGCGCCACAGCTTTTGTTTCCTTCTTTTGAGATTGACACAGCATTCAAGGGAAGGAGGTTAAGTGGCATCAAACTCAAAACGTGAGGATAGAGGGGCTGTATTTATCTAGATGGAGACAACACGATCAGAGGGCTGGAGCACCTCTCCTATGAGGAAAGGTTGAGGGAACTGGGCTTGTTTAGCTTGGAGAAGAGAAGACTCCAGGGAGACCTCATTGCAGCCTTCCAGCACTTGAAAGGAGCCTATAAACAGGAGGGGGAATGACTGTTTACAGGGGCTGATAGTGACAGGATGAGGGGGAATGGTTTTAAACTAAGAGATGGGAGATTTAGCTTAGATATTAGGTGGAAATTTTTCACGCAGAGTGTGGTGAGGCACTGGAACAGGTTGCCCTGAGAAGCTGTGGATGCCCCATCCCTGGAGGTGTTCAAGACCAGGCTGGATGGGGCCCTGGGCAGCCTGGTCCAGTGGTTGGCAACCCTGCCCACAGCAGGGGGGTTAAAACTAGATGATCTTTAAGGTCCTTTTCAACCCAGGCCGTTCTACGGTTCTATGAATATGAAACTGAGGCTACTATTTTCCTTTGCCTTCCCTTCTCTCCCCTTCCATTCTCTTTCTTTCCTTTCCCATTTCTAGTGTTCATGATTATTATGCATCAAGCACTATTGAAAAACGTTTAACATTCCAGAGTCCATCTAATGAAATGTGTACAATCTACTGGTCATACAGACAACTTGAACAGGATTTAAGGCAAAAGTGTGATTCTTGATTGCTGCCCTGCCCCATCCTGAGTCAGAAAGAGAACACACAGGGGAGAATCTGGGTTTGGTAAGGTACCCAGCTGGGCATTCAACATCTGCTACGAAGACCAATAATTAAGTTTGACTTCAGAAAACAAAAAGCACGAGTATTTTTCTGTTTCTTCAACTGCATTTAATCCGTCAGCATTTTACTCTTATTATCTAACCATCTACTCTTCTTTGTTTTTAATTGTTTTTCATGACACTAAACAGACCCTTAATTCTGGGTCTTAAGAGTCAGCTGAGATTTCAACTGCTGAGCTGTTTAAAGCAATTTCAGGCATATATATATATATATATATGCGCACACACACACACACACACATGAAATTAATAAGCCTGCCAGGTTCAGGAAGATGCCTGACTGCTGTCTCCTTATTTTCACACATAGGTGTTATATAATATCTTCATCGCCTTCACCCAGATGCACAGGTACGAAGAAATCGAATCCATCGATGTCTTTGCCGGCTTCGCTCGCTTCTTTGTGGTGGGGCTGGGTGGCATACTGTTTGGCATCGTTTTTGGATTTGTTTCAGCGCTCATGACTCGTTTCACCCACAACGTTTCTGCTATCGAACCCCTGCTGGTCTTCATGTTCAGCTACCTGTCATACTTGTCTGCTGAAACCCTTTATATCTCCGGCATTTTGGCGTGAGTATCCTTTACAGCTTTTTGGATTCCCTCTTGAGGGAAGTGGCATTGTTTTGAGGAGGTGGTTTTCTGGAGGTTGGTGTAATACAGATATTTTCAGTCTCTGGCCTAGACATCTGCAGTGAAAAGCTTCTAAGGGGTCTGTAAAGTGCAGTACTAACTAGGAAAAGCAAACCCACAGTCAGTGTAGGCATAGATGTACTACTGAGGAGTGGATATCTGTTCAGAAATTTTTTTAGATTTTTACCCATTGAAAAAAATATTGCAGGCTGTGGCTGGTGCTGCCACCATCTGGCTGCTCACTCTGATAAAATCAGCTGAATGAGAATGATTCGATAATCAACTAGGTATCTACATTTATAAGCTCTATTTATCTGCTACTTCTAAGCATCACCATCATCAGATTGCAATGGGACGAAAAGTAATAAGTATAGAAATTTTTAAAAAAAGAATGTCTGAGTTCTTGCTTTTGTATACAGCTGTGAATGTCAGCTCTCATGTGATTTACTGAAATTACATTACATTTGAATAGCATCACTGCAACTGAAACTGGTCAAAACCCGACAACTGAGAACATCAAGCATATACACACCCATAATGCATATTATATGCATACATATACTCATGTATGGTCATATACTCATATTGATGGTCATATTTTGACATGATCGGGATAGCTTGATACTGTTGTAATGCTGAAGACTGTTTCTTTAAAGTGATGTGATGGTGTGGGTGCCCGCTGCAGAGAGAAAACTGGCAGGTCTATCGACCGCAGTAAATGCAGAGAGGGTGAGTATTGTGGGAAGGAAAGAGGACAGCAGCAGGAAAGGGGTCAGAAGAGAAAGGAAGGAAATGGGGTGAGAGACTTTATGAGAAAACTGCTGGTAGATGAATTTAAAAGATACCACATCAAATAGCCCCTCAGGAAGGTAAAGTGTAAAGATATGGGAACCTGGTGGTGGTGAACGCTCCACTTGTGCTGCTGGGGGCTAGAGGCTCTGTGCTCAGGGGGTGGGTGGCAGCAGCAGCCTGTGTGGCCTGTGTTGGCTCTGAGCTTGCATGTTGTCAGATAGCAGGGTCTTGGGGGCCCTGGTGCTCCAGAAAGGAGTTCCCTATATTGAGGACAAACTGATCTAGACCTAGCAAAGATAAGCATGTGGCCATTGATGTCCAAACAGGTGCATTTACTCACCTCCACTTGTCAAACCCTGATTTGTTTAGCTTCAGAGCAGAACTGGTTTTGTAAAAATAACCTTTGCAGGATGGCCCTGGGAAGCAATATCTGAATATTTAACCATATTAAATAAGTATTTAGAGAGAAGATATGTTTTTCAGAGCAATAAGACAAAGGAGATGAATCTTGTACTATGTTTTGCACATCCAACATATTTGCTCTGATTGAGGTGACTGGCAACTTTCCTTTAGCAGGGTTAGACCTACCATGTAGTGAGGATTAATAACAGACGGGCCCTTCCTTACTTACACAGCCCAAAATACTGCTTCCCTGCCTATTTATTACACTAGACTACATAACTCTTTATTTCTTTTGCTTCTTATTTTCATCAGAGAGCTGAAATTATTAGCAATAAAAGAATGTTAATATAATTGGGATTTATTACTCTTACTGCTTCATTAAGGAAATTATTGCTTGTTTTAGGGATGGGAACATCTTGTCACCTTTCTGAATTATTGAGGAATTAATTCATTTTTCACCTGAATCATGAAAGTCTATTACATGCGTTCTCTGAATGTCAACAGTATTAAATATTAATGCCTAATGGCCTTGTCTTAGAGTGTCCTTGAACCTGCTAAATGTCTCAGCTCCACCAGAATACCCTTGAGATTTCTTCAGTGGAAATTAAATGAACAGAAACTAGATGAAGGGTTCTTTAATGAACAGTCAGCGTTCTCTGAATTCACAAGTTTGGAAAAAAAATCATCACTAGAAGCCCCCAGAAGCTAAAATAATATCAGTAGAAACTATATAGATGATGGAATATGTTACTAGCATAGCACTCTATTACTTATGACTATGGAAAATGAAGGGGGCAAAGGAAACCCCCTTCATTAGGGCTGCTCAAAGCTCTGTGTGATTGTTTCCAGCATCTGTGCTGGGTGGCTGTTAGTACCTCTGAAGCAGGCTCTAGTCTTCATTAACAGCAAGAGGTGGAAAACATCCTTTTACTTCCTTAGCCACATTCCCTGCACCCTGGGTAACTGAGAGAGGGGGAAGGACACATCCGTAGGATACCTCTTTCCTCCTGCTGTAACTCAATGAGCTCCTGTGGGTGGAGAGTTCTTGCAGCTCACCTTGGCCCTGCTGATCTGCCAGACAGCTTTGGCCCTGGCATAGGACTGCCACCATGTTCTCCCAGCACCTCAAAGGAGAAAAACACTAAAAGGCAGTTTATGTTCCTCTAACCGGTCCATCTGTAGGCTGGTACAAAACCGACGTGCCCTTTGTTTGAGACTCAAATATTTGGTGCCTGGTGGCTGCATGTTAGACATTCAGGATAAAATGGACTTTGAACTGGAATGTGAGATACCCTCACTTCCTTCTCAGGAAGGCTGACTGGTTTGATTCCTTTTTCCTGTGCAAAACGGATTTGTGAATCTGAATGAAGGTGCTCTTCCATCTAATGAAATAGCTAACGTTACTGAAGACATAAAATGTTTCTTGATATTTGGAAGGTCAAAGGCTGGTGATGGAGAGTGCAGGTAATGAAGGCTGAGGTTGTTCTTAAATGAATAAAAAAAAAAAAAAACCAAATTGTGGCTGATCTCTGATGTTTTGCCTGGTACAGGATGACAGCATGTGCAGTGACAATGAAAAAATATGTGGAGGAGAATGTTTCCCAGAATTCCTATACCACAATAAAATATTTCATGAAGATGCTGAGCAGCGTCAGCGAGACCCTGATTTTCGTGTTCATGGGAGTGTCTACAGTGGGGAAAAACCACGAGTGGAACTGGGCCTTCATTTGCTTCACTCTGCTCTTCTGCCTCTTTTGGCGGACACTGAGTAAGTCAGCTTTTGCAGGCAAACTTCTCTGCACCTCTGAGAGAAACCCTTTAGTGCAAAGGTATGTTAGAAGAGTCTGTGCATACTGGTATAACCAGTTTAATAATTAATTTACTAGAATTATGTTACTGACAAGTTAATTTCACAAATCTACATGTGGAGTAAAAGGGGAAAAAATCCCAAACAAATCCAAATTCCAGTCTCCGAGCACAGATTTTCTGATTAGGTGAGAAAGGAATACTTTAAGCAAAACTAAAATATTATCATAATCATGCCTATATAGAAGCTGATATCTTAGTTAACTATATGCCCTTGGGTAAGTGGGCTTCCTAATGATTTGATTGCATGCTGTAATTAACTTACTAATTAGATAATGTACATCAGCACACTTCTGGTGGTATAACACTACAGGTCCTGGGCCAGGAGTGCTGGAGGCATTGAAAAAGGGAGAAGGTGAAAATTAGCACTGATGGATAACTGAACAGGGACTCTGTTTCCTTCCTTATAACTCATCTTGTCCAACCACACTATGCTACTGCTTCTCACAAGTCAACTCTGAAATTTTAAACTGCTAGAAAAGAGTGCCTGTTTGACATTACTCCATTTCTACACACAGTTATCTCCCCATTCCTGCAATGGTCTCCTACTCCCTAAACTGCCAAGACTGGGATTCCTCCAGCATGGGCAGGACAGTTTGTAGGTGATGTTACATGAGCTATGGGACACAATTTCCCATCTTCTCCTAACGTCCAGGGTGGGTTGACAGTGAAAAAGGAGAACCAATAAGAAGGCTGGTGGTGTTCTGGAGGTGGTATCAGTCCAGACAGACTTCTTGTACAAGCTTTTTTTGGGCTTGTTAGCTTACTCATTGCAAGTGAGGAGGCAGAGAGGCAACATATTGCCATCTTCTCCCTCATCTTCTAGTACCATCCAGCCAAACACTCCAGATGACATAAGAAAAGAAGAAATGTCCTACTGGGTCAGACCAACTCTCTTAGCAGTGTCTTCACCAGAGCCTGCAGGAGATGCTAATCAGGGAAGGCTTGTAAACCTGGCCACTTTCCGAGCTCTCTTCACCTCTTACTTCCTCAACATCTATAGTCACTGTGTTAGGGATATGAGAAGGTACACTCCTTGCCTACACTATATAAGGGTCTGTTTTGAACCTGTCACCCATGAACTATGCCATCCTTTTTTGAACCTGAATACTCTATTCAGCACCAGTTTACAACTGCTGTAACAGAAAGCAAACACATTTACTCCTGGAGAGTTGATGAATTCTGGAACACACCCTACTCAGCCACTGTTATTTGTCACTTAAATTTAGTTAAAAATATGAGTGAATGATGCTTTCGTAATGAAAGATATTTTGGAAGAAGTACACATGAGAGGGCCAAAAATACAACTATGCAGGCAAACTTATTTCTGATGTTTTTTAACTTCTGAGTGCCTGAATTGGCCACCTTAATAACGTTCTTTTTGAATTTCAATAGAACTTGTTAAAAGTAATTTGTATCTTTTAAAGAAAATGAGAAATTCAAACATTCCATCAGGTGGCCTTGGAGGAGGTATTCTGCGCACTGAAATTTAGGCACCTACTTTGGCTCACTAAATTAATAGGTTAGTACACCCATGCTTCATTTACAATAAAAGGAGGCTTCTCTGGAGCATCCTGTGGAGCAGAAACCTGCATTGGGCACCTGCCACCACTTCCTCCAGCATTCAGTCCTTATTTATGTTCCCTTTACATACGGAGCCCAGCCTTGAGCTCTGGGCATCAACCTTGCATCCTCTGCTACAGTATTGATGAGGAACAAGACCTGTCAGATCTTCCTGAAGGGGAATGCAACGAGGAGTTGAGAGGAAAAGGCAAGTGATAGTTGCTGGAGAGTGGTTGATGAATCAACTGGAGAATATGCTTTGCCTTCTCTACCACTCACAAAAAAGAAGGAAAATGGCTGAAGATATGAAACTTGAGGGCAGCCTTAAGTGCAGGGACCATGAGGCTGTGGATGCTAACAGCCCAAGAGGAGTGAGCAAGCCAACAAACAGCAGAATTACAACCCTGGACTTCAAAGAGCAGATTTTGGCCAGTTGAAGTAGTTAACAATGTGGGAGGGCAATTGGCTGGACTGCTGGGTTCAAAACACTGGTCCAGGTGGTGGCTAATGGCATCCCTCTGGGCTCAATACAGGGACCAATGTTATTTTAATGTCTTCATTAATGAATTTGAAGATGGAATGGAGTGCACACTGAGCAAGTTTGTGTCTGACACCAAACTGCAGGGAGCAGTCAGCATTCTGAATGGCTTCCATTCAAAGGGTCCTGGACAGGCTGGAGAAATGGGCTGACAGAAAGCTCATGCAGTTCAAGAAAAGCACACGCAAAGACTTCCATGTGGGTTGGAATAACTCCAGCAGCCAGTACAGGCTTGGATTCTAGTAAGCAACTCTGCAGAAAAGGACCTGGCCTGGTAGACAACAGGTTGAACACAAGCCAGAATTATGTCCTTTTGACAAGGAAGGCCAACGTGTCCTGGGCTACATTTGCAACTGTGGAGCCAGCAGGTTCAACAGTGTGTTTCTTTCCCTCCCTTCAGCAGTGGTGGAAGTGTGTGTGGCCTCCAGAGTGCTCTCTCCACTTCTGTGCTCACCAGTATAGGAAGGATATGGAAGTTCTGGATCAAGTGCAATAGATGCCACCAACCTAGTCAGAGGCTGGAGCACTGGATTTACAAGGAGATTCTGAGAGTGCTGGGTTTATGCATTCCATGGAAGATGTAGCACAGGAGAGACCTTATTACTTTCTATAAGTACGCAATCAGAGGAGAGAGAGAAGATAGACTCAAACACTTCTCAGAGGTTCACAGAAATAGGACAAGAGGCAACAGACACAAGCTGGAACATGGAAAATTCTGATTAGACAGTAGGAACACAATTCTTAACATGAGCGTGATCCAATATTGTAACAGTGGTCTATCTCTCCATTCTTAAAGGTGTTCAAGACTTGACTGGAGCTTTGAGCAACCTGATCTGATTAGCTCTGCTTTAAGTAGGAGCTTGGACTAGATGACCTCCAAAGGCCCTTTCCAGACTACAGTACTCTAACTGGACAGTCTAACATTTGAGACCAGCAGCAGGCTTCAAACATCTGAGATTAAAGTGCTATTTCTTAAATCTTTCGGGTGGCTTATCCCCCAGACAAAAAAAAAAATACCAGAGCAGGAAGAACACGTTGGCTTGACCCTCAAAGCCCATACACATTTCAAGACCTTTGACTTTTAAGCCTGGGAGCCCTGGAGGAAGGCCTTTAACCAGAGGAATAAGAGGAAAGGGGAAAACAGTGAAGGTTCAAGTAGATGCATCTGAACAGCTCTATTATGTAGGGATGATACAAGAACTCAACAGTAGAGGTGATATGATTGTTGTGGGTTGACAGCAAAAAGAAAGTAATTATATATTTTCTTCTTAATCCTGGACCAAGTATGGCCTCTAAGTTTACAAAGGCTTACTTTTTGAGTCTGTATTGGAATATCCTTCCAATCAAGACAGAAAAAGTGCACTCCTGATAAAAAAGTTATTCTGCTGCCACATGTCCATCATTCTCTCAAACACCAAGGGGAGTGCTAGAGCTTTCTATAGGAAGGCTGAAATATTTTCTGCTACATTTGTTTGCTAAAGTGATTACATGATTTTCCCTGAAACTTGAATAATGTCAAGAGAATTGGCCTGAGGGTGATACCACATATACACAGTTTTAGTCTGAGTAACTGATGTCTAGCATAGTTACAAGTAGCCAAAAAAGGCCTTACATAACGCAGTATCCAGCAATCTACATAGCAAGACACTGCTACTGGCCTTACCTATAACAATTCACCGAGTTTATCAGTGAAAGCTGCATAAAATAACACTAATAATTATCAGCATTTGTCAGCTTTTACTTCAGTAATTTAACAGTTTCCACACAAAACACAAGATACATGTTTCTTATGGAAGATGATTAAATCAAGCACATTGCTAAATGTACTCTATAAAGAAAAGCTGAAGTCCTTACACAGCCACAGGCTGTCTGGTTAATTTTAACTTTTATTGTAAGAAAAAATAAATTTGAGAAATAAACAGAGAACTAGAGACACAATTTTTTTAAATTAAAAATTAAAATGCTATTATTCTTTGCCTTTCAGCGAACCTGTCAACAGGACCTGGTAAAGTTTTTTTCAAACACTTTGGGCAGATACTGTGCAGAAAGCAGGAAACATTGCAGGGGAAAGCACAGGAGAAACTCTCATCCAGTGGTTTGTATTGTATCCAGAACATTTCAGAGAAGAACTGTGCAACATAAATATAGAAAGTAAATCTTTTCCCCTAATCTCACTTCTAAACTGCATAAGTGAATTTAAATTCTGAAGCAGTCAGGAAGCATGGTCTTTTCTAGGAGATTATTTCACACAAAACAGATTCAGCAGTTGGTCAAAGAGAATCTACAAGAACCCAGAATTGAAAAGAAAGGTGTGTTAACAGCTGCTTGAGCCAAGGTGTTGTTTTGCTTTAAATATTTTCCTTTTCTCCTTGCTTAATAACAGTTTTGTGTTTTTCCCTTCCTAGGTGTATTTGCTCTCTTCTACATCAGTAACAAGTTCCGAACATATCCCTTCACCTTCAAAGACCAACTCATTATTTCCTACAGTGGCCTCCGAGGAGCCCGCAGCTTCTCTCTTGCATTCTTGCTTCCAGTGAATCTCTTCCCAAGAAAAAAATTGTTTATTACTGCTACTCTTGTAGTTATATATTTCACAGTGTTCATCCAAGTAAGTGTATTTCTTTATTCATTGCTTTCATGTAATAGAGGTGACTGAAATCTTCATAGTGAAGATTGCATTGAATTTACTCTTAAACTAGGACAAGATGTCATATTTTATGGCCAGATTGAGCACTGCATTATGTAATTACCCTTTCAGGGCTTTTTAAGTATTATTGAATAACTTTTTCAGAAGGTTTGTATTCAAAACCTGTATCTTCTAACATATTCAGGGAAAAGGGCACTTAGTGTCCAAAATCTGTTCACTCCACATGCATTTCCTAATGCTTCCAAAATAAGAAGCATTTTAACTTTCCACTGCAGCACAGAAACATTCTTTGCTAGTGGTGCATCTCAAACTGAACAGAAAACAATACATCTGTTTTATGAAGGATTATGAATTTTTGACTTTTATCTTCATCTTGGAGACCAAATGAGAACATTTTGAAATCCTTTGTAAAAGAATATTACATAAAAAGAAAGTGAATAAGTCAGATTTGTAAGAATAGGTGTCTGGTGCTACTTCACAAGTTTGGGTTCTTCCACTTGGCCTACACTACTCTGCCAGGAGGAGCTGGATCTTCTGGATGTCTTGCACCCCACATTCTGCATTTTCCCGTACAAATATCTCAGTTACTCTACGGTGCCAATGGGGCACTATGCATTTGTGGTTAGGCACAGAAAAAACATTTAGTTCCTATTTCTGCTTTTTAGATGCTAGTCTGTAGCAGTGCAGTAAAGAATTGGGAACGGCTGAAAATGGTTTCTAAGTGAAAAAACCCCAAAATATTTAATTCTGAAAATGTTGAAGTAAGAGGTTTCAAGATTGTAAGCACCTCACAAAGATAATGTTTTCTTTCAACTGAGTGCTGTTTTGAACAAGGCTGGCAATGAGTCAGTTACTTTACATAGTTAAAACACGTTGATAAATACAAGCTTGCTTAAAAAAATCCCAGTGCATAATTTTTTAAAAGTTTTGAGTTTTAATCCTCTTCTGTAGGTCTGCATACAATAGATAGATCATTCCTGTGTCTAAGATACAGCTTTCCTGATTGATTTAAATTTATTCCTTTTGCTTTCTTTCTGCTTTTTCTAACTAACATTTCAACTCATTCCAAATACAGGGAATCACAATTGGACCATTGGTCAGATATCTAGATGTCAAAAAGACCAACAAAAAGGAGTCCATCAATGAAGAAATTCATGTGCGAGTAAGTTTTTTAGATCAGTAGCTGATGTCCTAAAAAGAAGAAGAGAAAGGGTATTCCAAAAGGTCTGGACAGAGGGAGGCATTTGGTAGCACTGGCATTGGTGGATTTGGACACTGAATGCGTTTAACAACACTTAGAGGAAATCCTAGGCATAATATTCTAAAACATATCTAATTTGTATTACTAGTGACTAGCATACTATAATATTGTACCATAACTCTTATGGTGTAGCAGGGACCTTACATCTTGATACTTGTGACAATGGCGGGACAGAAACTTAAAGGCAGCATTTACAAAATGCACTTGTCATCCTTCCCAGTTATATTTGTCAGAACCTTTGTTGCCATCTTTTGAGTGGTTCTAGCCACACTGACACCTTAAAAGTCTTTAATCAACTTTTATTGAACTGAAATGAATTGAACCATTGGTCTGCAAATTTAGTTTCAAGTTATTCTTTTCCCCACTCAAACATTTGCTTTAGCTCTCAAATTACCACTATATAAAATAACAGAAAGCTGACTCAAACTGACTTAACACTCTACAAAATACATGTACATGCTTTCATTTTCACAATGGGGAATAGATTTGAAATTAACAGAAACACTGTGCCTTAAAATTAAGCACATGCAGAGACATTAGTAAAATTAGAGCATCTCAGCAGATTTGATTTTGAAATGCATTTAATTCTTGCTATTTCAACCTTTACACTTAACCTTGAAAGGAATTTCTATTTAAAAGCACCACTTATAAGAATATGCATGTAAGAAACGGCCATTTTTCTGTCTGTTTCTATAATGCTGGAAACATACCAAAGATTACTGAAAAGAATGGTAGTTAGCAATGATGAACTTACCAGTCTCATGACAATTTGCAAAATCTTCAGAGGACTTGTCGGTCAAGGCAAAGGTTAAGGTGTGGGGTAACTGACCCTGTGCCCCTTTCAAGAAGGTCACATATGCAGAAGGGAAACTTGATTGACAGAACCACAAATTTAGTTTTTGTTCTCAGTGGATAAAGAGGACCAGATAATGTGGATGCTCAGTATCAACTTCCATTGGACACAGTCCTTTACTTGGGCCTAAATGCTGCTGGGTAATGGTGAGATGGCAGCAGAATGACAGACTTGCCTCCATCAAAATGCTGCTGCTGCAGCCAAGCGTAAGAGCTGTCATAGTGTGATCTTTGCCTTGATTTTTAGTAAAGAAATGTAGACACTTTCAGAATTAACTCACACTTCCCAATTAAAAAATCTCAAAATCCTGTCAACAATTGTATATTTGTGGTGATATTATTTTCTTATAACGGCCACTTAAATTTTTTCCCTGTTTCTCTAGTTGATGGATCACTTGAAGGCTGGTATTGAAGACATATGTGGACATTGGAACCATTATCAGCTGAGAGATAAGTAAGCAAGTCTTATTGCAGCCTACTATAATAAAATAACTTATCTATCATGTAAAATACAATAGGTAAATAGAATAGGAAATTAATCTTGTGCCCCATAAAGCTAAAATACCATGAAAATATTGTGGATGTGTGCGGTATCTCTTTTTAAAAGTGAACTCCTGAGTAACCATTATCTCTTGGGAGTGCAGTCCTTGTACATTGCCTGCTAAATTGCTTCTGCACAAACAAGCAGAACATAAGCCTTCTGAAGTAAAAACACAGCACATGAACCCACGCTGCAGGCGTCAGCCTGTGCACATAGCTTTGGTGTAAATCTTAGATCCATGGCAGTGATCCTTTGGGTCTGGATTTAGGACAGAAGCTACATAAGGTGTCAGTGCTTCACTGACTTTTGCTGTTAACCTCCACAGCAAATACAGTCATTTGTTGGTGAGTACAGATTAAATAATAATTATTCACCTATCCTTACAGATCTTTGTATTCAGTAATATTTAAAATAAGAGTACTGAAAGGAATGGTTGAATTTAAAATATAGTAACATAAGCAGATACTTTCAAACTGGTCATCAGTCAGAAACACAAGACCTGCATTGTGTTCTCTATAAGCAGGATGAGGTGGTTTTGCGAAGTCTGTGGCTCTTCTAGGCATTGGCTGGAAGAGATGGACCCGCCATACTGGGTTTCTGTTCCCTTTTACATTTTCCCTAAGGGAACTCTGTGATCGTGTTGTCCATTACTGCAGGATGTAAAGGAGGTGTAGGGAGAGAGCAATCTTCCTTTTCCACAAACATCATATTATAATGCCGTGGGCTAAAAGTTATCCCTTAGGCTATGCCTAGGCTTCTGGGCTGGACTACTCTGTCTCACTTCTCAGCACTGGGCCCCAGTAATCCATCGGGGGGTCTGCTAGGACATGTGGCAACTCCTTTCATGACTGTGTTTCTTCCTGTGGAAATCAGGAATTAAGAGTGGGAAGAAGGCAGCTGGTTTGCATCCAGTTCTTGTCCCAACAGGGAGTGATGATGTAAATAGGGCACGTAGCTGGACCCAGAAGCTAAAATGTCCACTTGGTTCTCACAGTACAGAGGTAGCTTTAGGACATCCATTGGGACCACACCACTGTCTATGCAGTCAGTAGACTAATCAAATCCCTCTTGGAGCAGTAATTCCATTGAAACAGCTGCATTTCAACATATCAGTGAGAAAATGTTATTTCCCCTTATCTCACATCTACCCAACAAGTATGAAAAGAGAATTTTGTCCAAACTAGCCATAAACGTAGCATTTCAGTTCAGGGGCAGATTCAAACAAGACATGGTATGTGAAAACATTTAATGTAAAAAGATTGTATTAAATGGTATTCCCTAGACTTTTATATACAACTTTAAAGGTGTTTAGCACAATTACTTAAGTGACACTCCAGGTAGCCTTCTGTTACATAGGAAAACACAAAGAGCTCTAATCACAGTGGAAACATTTGTGTATCTCTTTCTGCTGTCAATGTATAATAACCGTCTTAGCCTTTGCTAAGAAAAAATGTGCAGACTCTGTAGTGCTTTTCCTAGCATTGCAGAGCACATTACCTTGCTGTGGTAAACTGTTCCTTTGAAATAAACTTATAAGATCTGCTGTTGTTCTGCTGTGAACGTCTGCCTGAAAGCACATACCTGTTCCAAAGCACGCACACACATTCACATTCAAATTATGCTACACATTAGCGATATTTTACAATATGCAGCATGCAGCATAGCATTTTGCAGTCCATTCAATTTCCCTGTTACTCAGAATACAAATAAATATATTTTCTCCACTCTAATTGTCAGGATTCAAAATTACCAGCAACATAATGGGCCCAAACTACTGTAGCTGCTGGGCCATTTAGAGCCTCATTGGTGGCTGGCTGAATATGCCAGGATTACTGTAAGAACAGCTGCTGTTGTTACGCCCTACTGGAATGCAACATTTGTACAACAGTGTGGAGACTGGCCATATTCTTTTCTGACAAATGTGGTGGTGTTATATGCAAACACACATTCAAGCCCTTTTTTGCTCTGATTGTGACTTGTTCCTTTCTTTTGTCTGGTGGGCTTTGCAATCTCTGTGGACAAGCAGACCATGCCAAATGTCCCCCTGAAGGGCTCCGCTCACTAGGCTTAGGTCCACAGATGCCTCCAATTTGGATTAATTTTGCACTGCTGAGTTATGTATGTGCACATTTGAATGAAGACCAGCTTGTACCACAGGAAGAAAAACGTATTTCCTTTTTACACACCTTGACTTTAGTATCTCTTTTTCAGATTTAAGAAGTTTGACAATAAGTATTTGAAGAAAATCTTAATTCGGGATCATCAACCTAAATCCAGCCTTGTGTCATTGTACAAAAAGATGGAGATAAAACTGGCCATTGAGATGGCTGAGAGTGGCATGAAAATTTCAAAATCATCTATGGCTTCTTTACAGTGAGTACTGACATCCTGACCCTTTGCAGAGTAGGAACAGGAAGGAAGGGGACAAAAATGAGGAAATACCCGAGAGATTTTACTACTTCAATAGAAATGCAAGAAAAAAAAAAGAAAGTTATGAAAAGTTGTTGTTTTGTGCTGGCAATTTGGTTCTTATCATATATGCTCTTTGTTCACAGAGAGAAAATTTAAAACAGTGACATTTTCTCTGTGTTTTTCTTTCATGATGGGCAGTTCTGAAGAGGAATGATGAGTCAGGCACAGAAGCCACTCTGGCTGCTTTAAAACACAGCAGGGGTTCAAGGTGGTCATACTTGCTACTTAGCTGGCCAGTGGGTTTTGCTCATCACTACTGGGGGCTGGCAGACCTGCAGGAGAAGGTAGAGCACAGGCCCCAGCTCCATTATCCCAATCACAAAATTTTGCAGATCCCCTTGGAGTATTTGCAATTTTTTCTACTTCAGTTTGCAGTCCTTCAAACTGTCTTGCTGTATGTTGGTACTTCATCCAAAATTCATCCAATTAAACAGTAACACAACTTGGCATCAGACAGAGCAGGGGAGAAAACTGGGGGGATCTCCAGACTCATCACTGAGGAAATTACCCTCTAGAAGAGAAGTCTGTACAAATCTTCACTTCTGCACACTTTAACTACTGTCCATTTATCCTCACCTTGCAACCCATGGGCCAGAATGTGGGCGTTGCAAATGGTGCTTGCCACCCACAAACTCTTTCCAGGGCTCTTGCTGGCCACTGCTGCTGCTGCTACTGCCTTCTGTCTGCTGCTGCATCCTTCAACCTCTCTCCATTTTGCAGCAGCCTCTCTCAGGGCCCAGCATATTTTCCTTTTTTGAACATTCATCTCAACCCACACCTGAAAGCTCAAATACCAACTGGAGGTTAAACTAAAACCCCTCTTGAAAGTGTTTGCCTTAATCATGTCAAGATTCATCTGCTTTCTTGAAACTGGTAGCAGCATGCAGCATGGGACCTAGCCCTCTCCTTTCTAAATAATTTTTTGGTGGATGGATGATATTAAAAAAGATTGTGTGTCTGTCAGGCTCCTTCCTGTCTGCTGTATTCCCTTAGCTGTTCTGAGCCAAGAGAAAATGTACAACACTGGCAGACAATCTATGGCAATCAAACCACATTCCTCTTCTTTTTTTTTTTTTTTTTTTTTTTTTTTTTTGGGGGAAAGAAAAAAAAAATCAGTGTAGTTCAGAAATTCTCTCCTAAGCTGAAAATTTATACTGAAACATTCTGATCCTTGAAGGCTGTGAGTGTGTTGTAGGAAAATACATGTTCTGCCAGCTCGGTTCTTCACTAGGTGTCCACTGTTGAGCACTGGAGAAGACAGGAAGTTTATTAAGAAGAAGAGTTTATTGGATCTCTGGTCTGAGCCAATGCAAGTCCTTATAACGTCACTCTCCTGAGCAATTAAGTGAACCTGCTTAAGACTAACAAGTGTCTAAATGTATTTGGAAATTGTTTGATTATTATCATCCAGATAGCTTGTACCTAAAGTCTCTGTCCCCAGTGAGGGTACAAAAATCTTGCCATAAGCAAGTGGAGATCAAATTCCAACATATGTGATGTAAAGCAATATTTGCAGTGCCAGAGTAGTGAGAAAACTCTCCCACTAGCACTTCTGATCAGTTCTGCAGCCTTTGAGTACATGAGAGGAACTGCTCTGTAACAATCAAGGCATATCTCCATTGCTGTGAATTAGCATTATTCTCAGAAATTCTATTCATACTGGTGTGATTCCTGCAGGTGGAGTGGGTGTCCAATGTGCAGTAAGTATTTCAAGTGCAGACTGAAGAAATTTGCCCACAGACTGTGCAACAAAGTATCTATGTTTGAATGAAAATAAAGCTTTTTGTTATGATGTTTTGGAGAATATAGGCCTTAGAAATAAGGATAGAAAAGGCAAAAACCAGAGCCAAGCATATATTATCAAAACTGTGAAAGCTAAGGTTGTTTCTTGGAGGAAATATGCCCATGAGAGAGATGCTTTGATGCTGAGCTTACGTAATGTTTGCTTCATATTATTGCAATACTGACTTTCGTAAGAGTAAATCTTATCAATACAGTACAGACCAGAATCAAGTGCTGTGTTGTCACTTGTGGTGGTGCAGTTGTGCAAGAGCCACGCCTGATGAAGGTTACCTCCTTCACAGGATGGGTGAAGATTGGTGGAGAGTTCACAAAGTTCAGAAATTGAGATATAATATATAAAAAAATGATTGTACAAGGTTTGTGGAAGGTATTTCATTTCCTCCATGTATCAACTAACTCCATGTCTAAAGACAAAAGAGATACTGTCACGGTACTCATGTACAGAGAGAGTCAGTTTTCATGGCATATTATAATTTCAGTATTTTCTTTACAAACATATCTCCTATGCTGTGCTTTGTTGTAACACGCTAGAAGTTTCAATAAGAACAAAGAAAAAGTTTCAATAGGGATTGCTTTATAGGTTTGGTAACATACCAGACTTGTTTGGATTTTTTTGAAAGTTCTTTTTTTAATGTATTGTATGTTGCAACATGTAAAAGCAATCTATTCCTTATTACCATACCTGTGCATTGTTATTGGTTGGGTAGGTTAATCACTAATCCCATGAAAAGAAAGCACATTTTTTATTTGTGCTCCAGAACAATACAGACTATCTTCATGCTTCTTGTTCTCTTGCTACCCCAACTCAGTTGAAACTCAGGGAATTTTATTTATTTTATTTAAGTCAATTTAAGAGCAAAATGATAAGCCTTTAAATGACTTAGAACTGTCCACTTCTGTGCTGGCATGTGGAGGTGGTCAGGTAGGCAACTGGAAAAGTAAAGAGATTGTCTGATATCTTCCCAGTGGAGTTCTGCTTTCCCCTATTTAGCTACTTTCCTCTATTTATTCCCAACAGCAAGGGAATCCCAATGATGTCAAACCTGCTTGCATCAACTATGGCAGTTAAATTTGCATTACACATGACCCAAGCCTGCATTTTATAGACCACTACTCATCAACAGGCTAGATCGCCATTAGTCCCCAGGGGCTGTGCTTGTGTTTTATTTCCCAGGTGTACCTAGGGTCTCTCTGTTGTCCAAAGGGACAGCAGAGAGGGGCTGCTGACAGCAAAGACACTGGTTTCCTTGCTGTGGAAAGCAGCACACATGGGCTGTCCCAGAGCCTTAAACATGCCAGACCTAGTATGGAATGAAGGTGCATTACACCTAAGCCTAGAAACTTGGCAGCATCCAAAACATCCTCTCAGTGTTATCCCTGAGGGCTGAAAGCAAGTGAAAAATCAACCAACCAACCAACCAACCAAAAAACCCAGCTGGCCTGGAATTGGGTAGTGGTGACAGTCTTTTTTCCCCTGATGGTACATACCCAGGTTTGTTGTTGCTGCTGTTGTTGAAAATTGATCAATGTCAATTAAACATTTGTTGGGAATGATTTATCAGGGCTTAGGATAAGATTTCTGGTCAAATCCAGAAAGGGAGTCCTTTTCTCTCACTCTGGCTTGCCAACAACGAACTGAGTGGTAGTCTCGTGGGTCTCTCGTGCCTCAGTGAGATCCTTAACCTATTGGTTACCCCAGTCCTAGCTCTAACACTAGTCCTCAACCTATTTTCAATTTCTCTCTTTCTTTTTACTTCATTAAAAGACTGGGAGATGTCAGTTTTGGCCTGATGCAGAATGAAAACACATTCTGAAACATTGAAATATATCAGAAATTAATTCTTATATTCCAAGGACTTTGGACAGGGCCAGGCCACCAGTACTCACTCTCTACTTGATGGTGAGAAGCAGTAAAACATAGAATCCAGGAAGCCCATGATGGTCCTACAAGTTTTCAAGATGTTCATGTTAGATTATAGTACAAAACAGTGGTACTCTTGTTAAACTAGCTGCAATTGCAAATTCCAACCTTTTTCCTATGTTTACAGCATAATCTTAGTTTAGCTTGAATCCACCTTCCTTTGCTGCTAAAAGGTTTTAATTTATTTTAGAAGGAGTACAAAATAAATGGGCATAAGGCTTTGGCAATACTGTACATTGATCACAACACATTCCTTGATCACACAATTTACAGGCAACATTTCAAGGACATCGCTTAAGTAAGAACAAACATTAAAAAGAAAAATCAAGAAAGTAAACTGGAGAAAGGAAAAAACCACAAACAACAAGATTAACTCAGACTAATTTGTCCTGGATGATCACTATCTATTTCCCTTTCTTTTCTTGGGAATTCAGCCGAATGCTAACTCTCACACAGATTGACCGATTTAGCAAAACCAGCTAACATTACACAGCAGTCCTCTGTCCATTGTTTTGCTGGTGAAAAGGCCAGGCTGCTACAAGTGACTGTGGGCTTCTTGTCCCAATTTGTTAAAAACACAAAGATTACTATCTTTTAGGTAGTTCTTTCATTTTAAATGGAGAAACAGGCCCAGTAGCAAGGAAAGCCTATACATTCTCCTCACCACAGGGTAGATCTCTCAGAATCCTTAAACAGCATGTGCTTTAGTTCTTAAAGATTTGCTGCACTTCCTCAAAGGAGTTAAAACCAGGAGGACTGCAAGGCCCAGACTACTAGACCACGCTGAAGAAAGTATTCAGAAAGAGGAGGAAACTTGCAGTGCCTTCCTGAACCTACAGCTGGTTGTTGCCCAATCTAATCCTTAAATACAAACTTTCTTACAAAGCTTTAAGAAAAGGAGAGTTTCTGCTGCCAGCTGTACGAAGGCTTAGAGCCCATTCTGACTACCCAGTATACTGATAAAACCCAGGAAAGGGCAAAATCTGACATTTTTATTCATCTTTGGATGATTTCGTGGTGACACTGGTCACTGAAAGGTTCTTCGTAGCCTGGTTCTAGCACTAAAAATAGATCATGCATCATCTCATGGGAATAGTGCTTAAGCATCTCATTAATACCATATTTAAACTTCTCTTTTATTTACAGGAGCGATAGCAGTCGGCGTGTGCATAGGCTCTCCCCCACAGAGGTCGAGTCCATGAGGGATGTCCTGGCACGCAACCTGTATCAAGTGCGACAAAGGGTGCGGCATTCGCAGACCGAAAGCTCTTGTTTGCCCTCCCCACAGCATAGCCACCGTGCGTGGCAGCGGTGGGACCAGCCCTGGGGTCACCCGTGGTGGGAAGCACGGGCCTGGAGCCCACGCTCTGACTCGGGGGCTGCACGGGGAAGGGAAGGCAGGGAAGGAGCCCTGGATGGAAAAAAAAAAAAAAAAAAAAAAAGCATATTTTTTCCCCATCAGCTTTTCACTCTGAAGGCAGCGGGAAAAGGCAGGAAAATCTGAGACTGATCTGTAGAGGTCAGGCTTCCCTCGCGGCAGAGCGACCTGTGACTCAGGAACCGCCTTCCCGAGGCTGCCAAACATCCCCGGG
>NW_010132184.1:0-71717 GCF_000699245.1 Pterocles gutturalis
TTCCCTTTTTCCAGTCTCCGGGGACCTCCTCAGCCAGAATTTGTCAAATATGATGGAGAGCGGCTCAGCAAACACATCAGCCATCTCTTTCAGAACCCTAGGATGGATATAATCCAGTCCCATGGACTTATACAGGTTCAATTTCATGAGGAGGACTCGGACTTGTTCCACCGTTACAGTGGGACAGAAACCACTCCCCCACACCCTCACCTAGAGGCTCAGGATCCTGGCAGATACGAGAAGCCTGACCACTGGTGAAGACTGAGGCAAAGGACTCATTAAGTACCTCAGCTTTTTCTATGTCTAAGGAAGCAAGCTCCCCATTACCTTTCATCAGAGGGGGAACATTCTCCTTGGCCTGTCTCCTCCTGCCTAAGTACCTGTAGAACCCCTTCTTGTTATCTTTCACATCCCTTGCCAAGTTCAGCTCCATCTGAGCCTTGGCTTTCCTAATCCTGTCTCTGCACACAGGGACAACAGCCCTGTATTCCTCCCAGGATACACAACCCTGCTTCCACTTCCTGTACATTTCCCTCTTTTCCCTCAGTTTAAGCTGCAGGTCCTTGCATAGTAGTAGTAGTACATAATTAAGTGTAGGGTTAGCATAGCTGTTTTTATTATTATCTTTGAAAAGTTTCTCCTTAAGCGGGAATATTAAATCTCCATCAAAAAGCTTCAGGAAGAACTGCTGTTCTTCCCAAGTCCCTCATAACTTGTTGCTACCACGTGTGTGAGGGCAGTAGGACAGCACTAGCAAAACCTGTCATTTCTTCCCTTAGTTCCTGGTAGGTGAATACAAATTATTCTCAGGAAAAATGTTGTTTTTTAACTGTCAGTAATTAGTGGAAGAAGGAGAAATGGGGAGGTTGCACATTCTGTTGTACTAAGAGCACAATGAGTCTATATAAGCTATAGATGCACGTTCATAGCATCCGTATGTGTAGGCTCATTGTGCTTTCAGCATTATTTTGAGGAAAGGAGATTAAAGCCACGTAAGAACTATGCAATTCTCTTAGAGTTTATGTAACTCTCTTGGTTGTACTTAATGAGAAATTTCTGAAGTGCTGCTTATGATCTTTAAAAAGTTATTTGCCTCTCCCCACCCTGTATTGCAAATGACATACAAAACCAAATCCACCCAGTGATCACTTTTCTGCTATTTTTTATGTAATGAGAAGATAGCATTTTTATGTCTAGTAAGTTTGTTAAAAAGGCTGTTTGAAGATTTGTAAGTTAACAAATAGATTATGTTTTTGTCATTTCATAAAAAGTATTTCTGTACAATAATTTTAAAGAGGAATAACAGTGCATTTTTCAGACAGGAAGGAACTTCATGTTTGCTCTAAGTGCAGAATAAACTGAGAAATCTAAAACATGGAACCAGGATGAGGGTTTGTGCAATGAAAACAGTGCAAACACTTTTTTTTTCCACAGTGGAAGCAGTACTCTTCCACTGGTAAGGCTTCATGATGCCTGTGTGATTCTAGCATAATCAGAAGTACATCCAATAACTTAAATGTGGGATCGAATCTCCACTTTATATTCAGTGTATAGGGAGGCAAGATTCCATTGGAGATCAAGACACTCAAAGTATGTGTTCTGAAACTGAGATAGATTTACAAAGTAGGCATAATGTCTTAGTTGTTCTTTGACTTTGCTTACATCTTTTTTAGTTTTAGTTCCACTTAAGATAATCAATTAAATAAAGTTGAAGCTTAAACAAAAGACAATGAGAAAGTGACACAGCTGATAATTTCTTCCTCTTGAACACAAAAAAGCCTTTGAGAAGTTAGAATAACATCCAGAGGTTCCTGCAAACTTTAAAAATTTCCCTTATTAAATCAGCCATTCTTTGAACTACATGACCTTTTTTTTTTTTTTTGCAATTATCTGTGTAAAGTGTGAATGAAGCCTGTAGGCTTTGAACTCCTCAATGTTTTAAGTCTATCATGATGCATGCTAATGATTCTTTATCCGCCCCAGAAGACATGCTGATTTTATTGTCTGTATAGAGGATTTATAACATAGCTGACCAGCACTGTATCTAGACAGTTTTTATGTTTAACCGTATATGGCTATTACTATGCAAACTTTTTTTTTTATTGGCCTGGGGACAAGCTGATCCTTTTATGGCAATCTCAGTTATCTGGTCAGATGAAGTTTTAAATCCAGAGTGGGGAAAGCGCAAGAGTGGTTCACTACGCCTGTGGCCGCTGATGCTGTTGTCCAGCACAGAGGTGGGCAGCTGGTGCTGGCAACTGCTCCTGCAGCAGCAAGCAGAGACCGGGAGCTGGTCTGCGACCAGCCCCACAGAGCTACGTAACTGTCCTGCAGCATTTGCTTCTCAAGCGGTCATCTGCTTTTTCCCACAGAAAAAGGCAACAGCCTGGATTCAAGTGTCCCATGGGCTGGACAGGTTTGTAGGCACAACCAAAGATCATCCCTGTGCACATCAGTGTGAAGGAGCCATTGTGACAGGAGGGAGATGCTGGGCTGCAGCGGTACTTCAGTCATGGCCACTGGTCTCTGACTATAACTTTGTTCCTGTATAAAATGAATACTCTATTAAGGAGTATTCTGAGACACCAGCAGCGTTGTATTAAATGTCCTTGGAAGGCCAAAAAATGGATTTAAGCCTTTTTCCTTTTCCTACAGGTATTTTCCTTTCAATACACAGATTGTCTCTGTGTATGAAGGTCTCTCTTCTTTCGTGTCATGCTTGTGCTACATGAGGTTTATACATTTCTTCATTTAATAGTTCTAAAGCTTATTTTAGGTGTAGTGCATTGAAGAAATTCATTGGCAGATGGTTGAGAAATACCACTGAAGTTATGCCAGTCACTGCTCAGTACTATTTCTTGTCTAAGGAGTGGATTTCAGTATCACATCTGACATGTTAGCATGCGGAGTGCTGTCTCTAACCACATGTTTTAGGTGTCTACATTAGCAATAGATGTCGGTGAATAGCAAATTATCTTTTCCTTTATTATTCCTCATGACTAGTAAATTATTTTAATGACGTTAACTATCCTATTCTGCATTACTTGAAAGTGATTGGAAGCAAATTGCTGCCAAAAAGGCTTTGCAGCTGCAAAAAATTACACTTCTACTTTTATTGTATTCTCTTTATCCGCAAATAGAATATACTATTTCTGTCTTCCCACTTGATTCAGTCAGCTGTCACTCACAGATCCACAGAAAATTACAATGCACTTGCATCATATCCCAGCTGCCTGTGATAGACTATTGTTTTGTAGTGCAATGTGTACAGGATAATTTTTTGAGTATCCATCTTGCACTGGAAACTATTTGTTCATTGGCCACACTGTTTTACAGCTGAATGATAAAAGATATTCTGGTCAGACTCCCATCACATTTTAATCTAAGATGAGTTTTGCATGATCTCTGTAACACAGGGATGTCTGAAACAAATGTATCACTAATATTTCCAATAATTTTGTTTCAAAAGTGAATTAGAAATGGTTTGATTTAGTTTGTAAAGCTTCTAACATCACAGATCAATGATTTGACAGAATATGGTCATTACAAAATAGTTGTATAATTGCAGATGGAAAACCAAAATTTTACTTTTTGTACCAAGTGGTCTGTGACAAGTATCATACAGAATGCTTTCTAAAAGACATTTATTCTCTAGGAATACATTCTTTTCGTTTCGGGTCACTTGAATTGTGATATTATTTCCTGGTCTAATTTAGTATTTTTCTTAGTATATGGAATAAGTCCTTAAAGGAATATGCAGAAATAGGAAAAAGGACTGTGGTCTAGGGACATCAAAAGTTGTCTCCTTTCATCTGTGTAACCCAGACTGAATTGAATAGTACAAAATTTTATGATTATTCTGACATCTCCCTTTTCTTCTCTTACTGATCAGATAGGAAATAGAGCCATTATAAATTTCTTAATCATGTGTTCTTTTACTTTATAAAGCAACAGAAAAGATGACACTTGGCAGGAGAGGTGAGTAGAAAGGAAAGGAAATTCAGGTATCCAAAGGATTGTTGGCCATGTTAGCATTTCAGATGTAGCAGATATAGTATTACAGATTAAATCTAAGTGAATGTGAAAGAAAACAGTGATTGGAATATTCCTTTTTAATATAAGCCAAAGTCTTCATCTGAACATTAATGATGTTCAGGAGATAAGCAACTTAAAGTATGTGGTTTGCCACCTTTGTGCAAACAAATTCTGAGGAACTGCTGGTTTTACTCCCTGCCAAGGGCACACAGGCAGAGAGTGGATCTTATCAACTGCAGTGCTAATCTACAGAGAAGTTAGTGTAGCTTCAAACCATGTGTCATTTTTGTGGTGTGATTTTTAAGAGTTAGCTTTGTTCTGGAGAGAGATTCTGGGTTTTAAGACAATTTCAGGAAAACCTGAGTCTTGCCTCTTTAACAGCATGACAGACATCTCCCTCCATCCATTCTTATTTCTCTTTCATGATTTAAACTTGCTTTAAACAATCTTTTCCACAGTTAAAGGTGCTTTTCAGTTTCTTAAACCTCATACTGCACTATCATGTCCAGTTTTCAAAAGAATTCTAAATGTTGTATAACTTATTGGTTATATTTCCCATTATCCGTGGCTCTGGAGTCATCTACTAATTATGAACTTGAAATTTTGTCCTGTCTGTGTGTATATGTAAATGCATCTTCTTTTAATCACTATCATTATGCTATATGATGGAGCAGTTTTTCAAGCACTCTCTTGCTTTTAAGTCTTTTACTTCCCTTATGAGTGGCTGGGTTAAACTGTGATGCTTTAGGTAGGCATGACTTGACATGTACTTCACTGGTGCAAAATGGTGTGTTCAGTTTGTCAAAAAGAACTTTACCTTCCAGTGCGATTTTTCTTTGTGGTAACAGTGACATTTACCAAAATACTGTATGATCCTTATTTGTGTTGACACTGAATTATGGCTTAAAAAGTACTAAAGGTATTAATGTATACTTTACACTGCCAAATTTTTTTTCCCAGTTCTTAATTGAGAACAATTACGTTTCCTTTATCTTTTTCCTTTCTAAGGGATAGTCCTTAACACCCTTGTTTCAGCTTCAGACTATGAACTTCATAGAAGTCAGTAAATAATGTCAGTTGTTCTGAAATAATATGGTCTTCACTGTCAGCAAACATGTAAGTGAATTAGGAAGGGTGACATCCAATTAACACAGCCTTTTGAAGGTTTAATGAGCAACAATAAATTTAAATCCTTCCTGTGGCCCTTTTAAAGTAAGTGAAGTTACATGTAGAATGAACTAAAGAGATTGTTGTTCCATTGATTCATAATAAATTATTTGTAAATTATTTATACTGGGATAGGAGATATCTTGAGAAAGAAACCCGTAGATTATTTGAATAAATGTCTGTTATAATAAAATCCAATATAACATTAATTCCTACAGTGTGTGCAGTTACAGACTAAAGTGCACCGTGCTGTTTCAGTACTTGATTTTTGGTTTTAAATATTCAAATAGTATCCCCTATACCAGTAAAATGTGTGGCTTTTCTTGATTTCCATTGACATTACCTTATTAATAGTTCTGAGAAAAAGTGTTGCTAGTTTTGTAGCAGCAATTTTATAGATTTTGCAAAACATTTAATTATGGTTTTAATTAGCAAGTAGGACCTCTGCATAACAAATATTTTCTTCTCTTTTTAAAGCAAAGTAAGAAATCTGTGGGGTTTTTTTTAGTGTTATGTTCTGGGGTTTTTTTAATTAAAAAAAATTATAGTTATTCAGAAATAACTGTAGTTAAGGAACACAGTGCATTTGATTTTTGGGGGGTTTTCTGGGGTTTTTTTTCAGTTTATGTAGACAAACTGTTTGTGACTGGGTTTTGATAAGGCGCTTTTTGGTCTCTCTGAACTTTTCAAATCAACAGTAGTGGAGCTACTCTGTATTCTGTAAGTCAGCTTCCTAATAAGAGCCTCTCTGGTCTCTGTTCTTTGTATATTCCTTGGGGTACTTCTATAAATCCAATCATTTGGATTCGCTTGTCACATTAAAGTCCACCAAATGTAGGAGAATGCTGGCTCATCTCACTATGGTAAATAAGAAAAAAACCCCACGACGTACAGGACACAGTCAATATTTATATAGCTCAAGGGGACCCTGTGGAGCTAATTATCCTTTTTCTTAGTATGGTTTTATTAGCTCTAGATGTTGTGTTCGTGACTTGCATTGATATAAGTAATATCAGAATTAAAGTCTTCAGAGTTTCTAAGAATGCATCTGGGATGCTGTGTTGAGGAATTTTTCACTTGAGCATCCTCCATCAAACAAAAGATAAACTGATTCACAGATTTTGAAAAAAAACAGTGTAAACCTTCAGTCATGCCCATTCTCTTTTGAGATGGGAAGGAGGATTAACTTCAATGGTAGTTGTTCCTTTCTGTTAATCTGGATTTCTTGATATGAAAATTAAAACCTAAAATTGAAGTTAGTCTGAGTTTTGAAACAATCAGAACTGGAAACCCAAATAAAAATTATAACTTAATGAGGTTTTATGAATGTGGTTAATCTAATCATATGTGCTAGCAAATTAACAATTTATAAACTAGTTTAAATGTATCTTGCTGTGGGTGTTTGAGGGCATAGTTCAGCATAGTTGAGATGCTAAGGTGTAGAGACACTGTCATAATGAAAAACATAATAGGTAGTTGTCAAAAGTTTGAAGATGGGATTGAAAGCTCATTTTCTTAGAGATGCATACATTTTCAGATAATGAAATTAAAATAGAGTGATTTTTTTTTCTTTTACATGTGCTCATGCTTCCTATTAATTTCAGTTCAAATGAAAATACACAGTAACCTGAAATAGGCCATTATTTTACTTTAGGAATATGAGCTTGCGTAATTTAATCAAAATTATTAATGTTGTGCTCACTAATTATTAGATTTAATTGAACCTATCTCTTTTTCTTCATATGAACAACTGCCCTAGCTGTTCCCTACACTTTCCAGCTGAATAGTTCCTCTAACGTTAAACTCCTAAAACACCCCATAATTCTCTCATCTCTTCAACTCAGTGTCCCCTGAAGGTCTCTTGCTTGGATTATTGCTGTCTCTGCCTTTTGGACACTGGGATATCTTTCCCCATGTAGATGCTAATGTAGATAGTTTGCCTGAAATAGTGCTTCAATTAATTTTGTCGTCTTTTGAAATAAAATTAATGTATAACATGCTTATAGTGATTATATTTCTGGGTTTGATCATCCGTATTTTATTATAGAGTGCTAATACACTTCATAATTCTTTGTGTATCTCAAGTGACTGGTCTGAAACACAGCTGATTAAAGCTGGACAAACACCGAGGTTTTGTTTGAAGGTGGCCATGTCCATACTTCAATACGAATAGCTTTAACCAAATACACTCAAAAAGTAACTGTAGCTTAGCTTGGAGAATAAAAATGAAAAGGAATGGTGGTTTTAATAGCTAAAAATGTCCTCAGGAAGAACCCCTTATGAAGGATACGTTTTCCACGTCTGGGGGAAGCTTGTGAGAACTTATTGGAATACTGAAGTTCTGCACGTTGAATGTAAGCTCATAAATGATGACCTTTTGTTTTAAGGGGAATGCTTAGAAAGCTGTCATGAGAATATGTACTTGAAAAAAAGTTGTTCTTTTTCCCTGTGTTACTACGTGGTCCTTATACTCTCCCCAGCTATTTCCCTCTTTAGTCTATACTGCCGATGTTTCTCAGGAGGCACACATCAGTCGTCTAGAAAATGCAGAGAAGGGTCCTCTCCTTCTAGAAAAATTATGAGGCTTCTTTTAGATGGCTGCTTGTAGATGGAATTCTTCTTGAAACTAGTGGGACCTCAAATTGCCATAAATTTACATATTCAATATTTTTAAATGTGAAGATTTTGTGTGAAACTATTTAATACTATTTGATGGCCTACCTACAATCCAGCTATCATGGCTTCAGTGATTCTTACACTTCAAGGATCAGGGTTTGAGATCTATTGTTAGTCTCATTATTTTAGTGAGAATTAGATATTTAAATGTTCATGGCACACTTCCAGTTCTCTTAGTTCTTCTCTTAGTTCTCTCATGTATACAGCTGAACTAGAGACAAAACAAAATGTGTGAGAATTATTTCAATTTTTTCACAATCATATTGGAGAAAATTAATTTAATATATTTTTTTCTCCTGAACTAACTTTGTTCTTCCTATTAAATATTTCAACAAATAACTGATAGTCTTTGCTAATAAGCACAGAAGGAAGTGTTCAGTTTCCTTGTATTTTTGCTTCATTGACACCTTCCTTAACTGCAGAAAGTGCTTGAACTCACCTTTAAACAAAAATTTTTTTGTTTATAGTCTTTAAAAAAAACTATATCAAAACATTTAGCTTTAATCTACACTAAACCAACAAATTAGTCATAATATTTATTCTTCAAAACAGTTTGGGTTTCTTTTGTTCTCTTCCTTTTTTAAATCTATTCCTCAAAAACATAACGCAATTTTTTTCTGGGGATTTTGGCATTCTGTTACCATCTTCCTGTGCTAATGCATACTCGACAGTTTACACAAATCCCTGCATTTTTATAGCTCTATGCTTTTGCCAAAACTTTGTCCTGTGATATGATTTAGCTTTAATTTCCTTAGGAAGAACCATAATGCTTCACATCCCCATAAGGGAGAAAACCACTTCATTGTTGTTGCTTTTATGATGACTAATACTAAATTTCTGACTAAAAGTCATATTGTATCATGACCACAAACCTAAAGGCTTCATTGAAATGACTGTCACAGCATAGCTGAAATCCTGATCTATGGATCAATTGGGGAATTAAGGCTTTGAATTGAGAAGAGAAAAGTATTGAGAATCTGTGGAAAGGCTGGCACTCAGGAGAATATGCTCATGGTCACTTGGCTCAGTGAGGTGGTGGGCGGCTGGATGAGATGCAGATGGAGGATTCTGCCCATTATTTTCACAGTCTGTCCCTAAATAAAATGAGCTATGGTAATAGTCTGAATGTGATGATTGTATGGCTCATTGTGGTCATTTTAGTGGGACAGAATACATGAAAGACATCAGGGAGCTGCTGCGACAGATTTATTTTGTCAATACTTGAAAGAATCGGGCTGCTTTGGCTTAGTAATTGGTTTGAGTAACACCTCTTGCCTTCACAGACATGTGAAGAACAGAGAGAGAGAGAGTGGGAACTGGCTAAGGATGATGCTTTGTTAGGTATCAGGTTTATTTTTCCTTCCCGTTACGCACTATCACCTAATTCTTTCACCTGCTTGGGTCAGAGCTGAATGTATTTCATCTAGGAATAGAGTGTTTTTCAACTTGATACACTTGCTTGAGAAAGTGGGACCTAGTAGTACATCACCTGGAAATCCAGCCACAGATATCTGCAACTGTATTTGGAAATTTTCCTGTTTCTTAACTTTTCCTTTGTTTCTTAAATTAGAGTGAACAGACTGAAAAAGGGAAGTATTTCCAGGCATGTTATATACTATGTGCTATTTAAAAATTCATCTTTAAGCTGAAGTAAAACTGAAAACTGAATTCCTTAAAATAGTTGATGCCAAACCAAAAACTTCAACTACAATGCTGCTTTTACATCAGCACTGGGACAATTCTGGCAGAAATACGGCAGCATTCAGTTTCATGACAGTGGTGTTTAATAGGACTGTGTCTTCAACTGATCTTGCCAGTGGAATTATAAATTGATCAAAAACCGCAAGCATCTTCCCTTTTTCTGACAGTAATAATTTCATGGCCACCTTAGGTAGCCTGATCCCTCCACTTGTCTGTCTTTACGTGGCAGAGGCTGGGCAGTCCTCTGTTTCCTGCCCAAGCACAATTTTCATCATAGAAAGTAAGGCTTCAGTGCTCTCGAGTTTCATAAAAGGTAGTGCTTCAGACTGCATTTCTTTTATCTGACAAGCTTTAGGAGGTTATGGGGGTTTTCTGTTTTATAACAGCCTATTAGTTAGATAATAAACCTTGGTCTGCAACTAACCAACGCAATTATAGATGAGTAATACTCTAAATCCAGTCAGGCAAGTTTCAGACATCTGCTAACTGAAGATTAACGACTAACCGCAACCCAGGAGTTCAAGTTAGAGTATGGGTTTTTTTAGTAGTTGTTGATAGCTGAGTACCAGCTGTATATGCTACATCTGAGAAACATTTTACTTCTAGTATAGTTTTTTTATCTTCTCTCTCACTTCTTCACATTTTTCATACCAGATATAAGGTACCCAAACAGTTCATCTTCTTAAGACCCTCCTTTCAGAAGAGCAGTCATAGCCAAATGTTAAAACAAACAAACCCCCCCCCCCAAAAAAAAAAAAAACCCAAAAAAACAAACAACCCACAAACCAAGAACAAAAAAAACAACAACAAAAAAACACACATTAAAAACTCCTCAGGCAGATGACTCTGGAAAAATTCTTCCTTCTTGTTTCTATTTAGTCCTTGTTAGCCAAAGCATGTCTTCTTAACAGTCCCTTCCCTATAGTATTTTTTTGATGCTAGTTCAGTAAGAGGTAGTAAAATCTGTAAGTTTGAACTTGTGTACAAAGCTGTTACTCTCAAAAATAGTGTGCACGCAAAAGGAGCCTGAGTGTAAGCCATTTCTGTGCAAGTGAGGGAATATGTGTATTGATTTATCAAGGGGTCATTTGAAATGTTTTAAAAGTAAGTAATGACAGAATATAAATGTGAGAGCTGTTAAAATTTATTTTGTACTATGCATAAAATTTAATTTTTGTTTAACAAAAAATGAACAAAAAATTTAAACCTAACTCCCAAAAAACTCGCCAAACCTCTCCTAAAGTGTTACACAGCTTGAGGCCTTTTTCTACAAATATTCCAGGAGTTTTTTTCCATAAGTAATTTTTCAATGTTGTTGTGTATACTTCAGAAGTATTATGACTTGTACATAATGATAGCATATTTTTAGAGATGAAATATGAATACTCAACTTCCCCAGCTATTTCCTTTTTCTGTTACTGAAAAAATAAGCTAGAGGGTACAAACTTGTATGTGTATTTAAGTCAGAATTATATATTAAAAAGGCACAGATATTCTAGGAGTTGCTGGTATAAGTCGAGTATCCTTGGTACTTCTGTTAAATATGACAGCCTAAACTCCTGACAAAATTACAAAATTGGGCTCTGGTTTCATACGAGATAAATTACAAGCAGCAGATTGTTTGAGTTTAACTTTTCTTGTTGACTTTCATCTAATTTTGAACACTGGGAAAATTTAACTAAAGCTAAATGCCTGGCCATTATAATATTTTTAGGTCGTCATCATCTTGCCAAGTAAAAGAGTTTTGAATGACCTTCTGAAGAACATATGAGAAAATTGCCTACTGTAGATAACACCATAACTATGACCAAGGACAGAAAGGACATATAATTCTTTATAGTGAACATTTTACTAGCTAGTGGCAATCTGTTACTGACAGTTTGAGGCTGAAATGAATATCAGACAGGTTCAGCAAAAACTCCATCTTTCACATCTAAGGAAAGCCATGCACCCTTTGATTAGTACTGCATCAGGCTGCTCACCAGAGATTCAAACACTTGCAAACAAGTCTCTTTAGATAAGGACGAGTGAACTGGCCTTTTTGATGGTTCAGTTCAGCATAGAGTTCAACTAATTCATTTTATTTTGGGGAAGAATCAGTTTCCTGGAGTCTTTTAATGGAAGCAAGAATCCCATCTACACCTTTTTTATTTACTTTTTATATTCTTTCATCTCAGCTAGCTCAATCTATTTGGACTAAAAAATCTTATAGTTTATCTGAGTGTGAAGGCATAGCTGTGTTTACTGTGCAACTTGTTAATATGTTTCTACTAACATTTACTAAAATTATGTAGCTAAAAAAAGAGAATACAGGTGAAATGACCTGTGTAAACTCGAGCAGCTCTGCATCAGTATAGATGATCAATATGGTCGATCCCATTTTTTTTCACAAAAACATCATACATTGTGTTTTTAACTTCTCTGTAGGCTGGCCCATTAAGAAGCTGTTTAGTGAAATAAATTTACATTGCACCTCTGCTGTCATCTTTCAGTTGGCATTTCTGCCAGTAACTTATATCTAAGACTTGGCAGAAAAGAAAGTATTTTGGAAAGAATTCTCAGAATTCTCCAAAAATAGCTGAAGTCCCCTTGATGAACCTTATATCAGAGACAAACTTTGAGAAGCCGGTCCAACCTGAAGTATGCTAAAGAAGAGATTGGGAAATATGTCATTACCATACACAAACAGATGAGACTTTGTGCAGCACAATCCAGGATATAGAAATACTGTTACTGAGAAGCATTATAATCCATTCACATACTAAAACGATCAATATTTATGTGATAGATAAAATTCAAATGAGAAAAGTTAAACAATATATATCAGCAAGGTCCAGGGTATTATTATACTTACTCATCTCAGTTCATATGTTAGAAAACAAAGTTATGATTCCTTGAAAATACCCTTTCTGTATGAAAAAAATTGTCTTATGGAGTTTTCTGTAATTGATAGAATTTCATCATCTTTTGTCTACTATGCCTGCTCCTGGGGGGCAGTCAGGAGAGCAATATAAATCTCTCTGTAATCTTAGTCTTTCTCTCTGGAATACATTATCTGATCATGATTAATTACAGAATGGCATCTTAGCAATGCTAAGTCTACTTTTCTTTTCACTGCACATCACTTACACATTCTCCCATTTCTATCAGTGAATTTCAATGTAGAGACAACACTGACTAGCAAGTTTAGAGTCTCTCTCTTCAGTGCTTTGTCAGCAAACTTCCTAAAAGTGGTAATTTTTTCCAGGTAATTACCATAGGAAAGGGCTTAAGCAAACGTAAACTCTTACATTTGTCAGTGGTCTTTCTGTGAAGATATTATTCAAAGAACACCTTGCAGTTGCATATAGGTTACAGCAACCTATAGAGAGTGGTGTGCCCAGTACTCTGAGTCTTATTCTTGCCATAGTATTAAACACTATTGGCAAAAAGATTTTCCAAAACTTTTGTAGTGCGAGTCCAGTCTTAGTAGAAAAATTCTTAGGTGCCAGCTGAGATCACTCCTTATGCAATTGTAACCGAGTACTAAGAAACACATAAAACAACATGTAACTTTTAAATAGCTGATGGAGACAAGGGGGAAAATCACCAGTACAAAATGATCAGTTTGGTACAAACATTACTCCATGGATAACAGAACTGTGTGCAATACTCTACTGATTCGTTCTTGTTATAATACACTTGGTTTAATGTACACTGCTGTACTACATTCATCCTTCCAGTAATGCATAAAGTACAGCAACATGAGTGTGTATTTCTTGAACTCTATGGTATAAATTTTTGCAGTCTGTTCTTTAAGTCCACTTATAGTTAATAAAGTATTTTTAAAATGTATTTGTGTCTCAGGTGATCAGTCAGGGAGACCCAGCAGTGGTTTTCAGACCGTCAGCTTTGAAAATGGTGCCATCCTGTTTTCATTCTTTTGACAAACACCAAAATTAACTCCACACACTGCTGTTGTCATGGATGGATAAATAGCTCTTATTTCTTCTGAGCATTTTTTTTTCTATCTGACATGAAATGAGAGGAAGGATGTCACACTGGGAAAGTGTTTCTTGCTGAACTTCAAAGTGTACGAAATCAACACTACCAGTTTATCAGTCACAGTATTTTGTTCTTCAGATAGAAATTTTTTTTACAGTATTTAATTTGTGAATTAATAAAGTTTCTAACTGTTTGAGAAGTTATATCTCAAATTTTCATTTCTTTGCAGTACCTCAAATTAATGAACCTATTTTTCTGCTATCAAAGCAGATATTAAGATAAGCAACAGCAGGGGTGAACCTGTAAGGGATGTCATTTGATTCCTCGATTTACATATCTAGTAAAATATGACACACTGTGAAGGTCTCATCCAAAATGTATCACTCCTGACTTTTTCAAATCAAAGCTTCTAATGCTGTCTATAGGAATGCAGCTTAATTGATGGAAAATTATTTGTAATGTACTGATTCCCCAGTTTTGCTGGTTTGTTGTATTGTGGTGTTCTTCCTTCTCATTTTTCTGTCTCCTTTGGCAGATTTAACCTTCTTCCCATCTCATACACTTTCTTTCCCTCTCTAACAGCATATTCATCCACTTTATTTTATTTTCTTCTTTGCAGCTGTGCTGCCCACCTCCTACACCTCCAATAACCTTTTTTCCTTCTTAGCTCTGATGCAAGGGTTGCACACCCTGCACACCTTTGTCAACCCTGTCACACCTTGCCACAGCTCTTGTATCCAGCTGGGCTTCTGTTGCACCTTGGTCTGTTGAGAGACAGACAACTAGCCTCTGCTTCTCCTGCTGAGGCACTTCCTAAGCATGGCTAGGAAAAGGAATTTACAATTTTAAATATGCTTGTGTTTCAAATGCTCAAGAAAATGCAGAAAGAAACTCTAAGAAACATGTTATGAAGACAGCCTAAAATCTTATCTGCTTGACAATAAAATGAAATACTTTAAAAAAAAATATTTTTTGCAGTGTGTACAAAGCCTTGAGGGAAATCCTTTAAAATGTAATAGAAAATAGTAACAGTTTGAGAAACCTGTGAATCTTTTGATGTTCTGTCACTCCCACTCCTTTACTGTAGTAAATTATAGGTTTGTGTCTAAAATTTGTTGCAGGATTTTCTTGTGAGTGAGAAACAGCCTGCGGACCTTTTGGGTCAGTATTTGATTGTGTGGGATTGATGACCCATTCTGTGTTTTTAGTTCCCAAATCACTCTGTGTACTTTGATAGAAGTTACATTTTGGAATTCCCTAATGAGTAGCTTATTGTAAGGGAAGACTATAAAAATCTCCTGGAGCTCGTTTGTGTAATTCCATAGAACTTGTCCATAAGGGAGCCTAAAAATGTACTGGATGCTTTTCACATCTCTAGCCTTGTTCACATCCTATTTGTGTGTTTATGTATGTATCTGTGTGCATGTGAGAGAAGGAGGGAGAATTTATGATGAGAGAGAATTTATAGTGAGGGAGAATTTATCATGTCCAAAGAAGAGCAACAAAGCTGGTGAAGGGCCTAGAGAACAAGTCCTGTGAGGAACAGCTGAGGGAACTGGGGTTGTTTAGTCCAGAGCAAAGGAGGCTGAGGGGAGACCTTATTGCTCTCTACAACTACCTGAAAGGAGGCTGTAGCAAGGTGGGTGTCAGTCTCTTTTCCCAGGTAGCAAGGGATAGGATGAAAGGAAATGGCCTCAAATTGCACCAAGGGAAGTTTATATTGGCTATTAAGAAAAAAAAATTCACCAAAAGGGTTATCAAACACTGGAACAAGCTGCCCAGGGAAGTGGTTGAGTCACCACTCCTGGAGGTATTTAAGATGTGTAGATGTGGGTTTTAGGGACATGGTTTAGTGGTGGACCTGGCAGTGCTAGGTCAATGGCTGGACTTGATGATCTTAAAGTTCTTTTCCAACCTAAATGATTCTATGATTCTAATAAAGTACAATCTACTGTTCAGATAACAAGGTATAGATAATTGTTGATAACTGTGTTGGATAAAAGAATGAAAACTAGATGATGGAAAGATGGTAACAGGAAAGATGACTTCTAATAAAATTGGAAAGGTTAATAAACTGTTTTCCAAGAGAAATAAAATAGAAAAAGAAGAGACTTGTTTAATTTTTGACAAAAATTAGACAGTAGGCTAAAGTGCTAACATGAGATTAAGAGAGCTTTAGCATTAATTTGTCCTAATTAAAGAGGATGAGGCTTATAGGTGTGACTGGCAGTATTAAAGTGTATTAATTTTAAGTATTAATTTTATCATTATTATTTTCAGTATTTTTGTAGTTCAGTTATTAAACTGTTCTTATCGCAGCCCACAAGTCTCTTTTCCCTTTACCCCTTTAATTCTTTCCCCCATCCTGGGGAGCAGAGAGGATGAGCGAGCGGCTGCATGGTGTTTGCTGCTAGGCGAGTGTGTCAAACCACAGCACAAAGACATGTTATTGGTTAAAAGCACTGAAAGCATCAAGAGTGGATTATGCTTACTGAGAATTGCATTCCACCCTCGCATCTGTGTTTCTCAGCATCCTTATCAGCATCCTTACCAGCTTTTCTAATGCTTTGATTCATAAAGACAGAAGTTTTCTCTTGGGTTAAAGTGACAAGACTAGTATATTCTGCATTCTGCCCAACAGGGTATGATGCAGAACAAAACAGTCCAGTAGAATATAATTACTGTTTTACAAGAGATGTTTTACTCTTCCTTTAAAATAGCAATAGTATAATTGGAGAGAAAAATTGTGTTGGAGTTCTGACTTAATATCATGTTGAGCTCTCATAACTTTCAAAATCACATTTGTAATGTTCTCAAGACAGTTCTTTTTGTAATTTTTATACTGATACCACTGCATAAAAAGTTAATTTAATAAAAATCGGGAAAGGCGTCTGCATAGACTACAGTCCCTTTTGTCAAAGTTTAGGCTCTGTAGCTGCTATTTCTGCAATGCCGTATATTCAAACTTTATACTTGGCTTTTATTTTCCATCATATTCATGATTACACATCATTCTCTTCAGTTCACTCTATGTATTTTTCACCCCACCTACCTTCAGTCTCTCTCTTGGCTGGAGTTAATTTTTTTTTTTTAAATTCATTTCCTTAAGAAGACTGAATTAAATCAAATATATTGTTCATCACCTTGGAATGTGAGGTTTTATCTCCAGGACCCTGAAGTATATAAATTAGTTTCCTACTGAAAATATCACATAGGTAATTTTTCAGTACCCTCACTCCCAGCAGAACTCTGGGTGTGTATATATGTAACTCCAGCTACCAGAAAAAATGTAATTCATCTGCAAATCAAGAGACACTGCCACATAGTTAGAATAATTAAAGGCATTTTACTGTAATGTATTCTGAAGGCATCTGTTTAATTCCAAAAGTGAGTTCCTTATCTTGCTTTCAGCTAATTTTTTGATAAACCATTTGGCTTTTCCTTAAGGTTTCTGTGAAATGTCTTTAAATTCTTCTCTTGCGCTGAAACAGTTATGGCTGAAACATCATCAGGGGTAATAACTGTGTGCTTTAGATCAAAGTTCATCAGAAAAGGGACAAGCCAGACAGCCCTGGCTGGCTGGGAACAAGTGGGATTAGAGCAATGGACTGAGAGAGCATCCAGGGGTATATTCAGTGAGTTTTCCCAGAGCACTGTCGGTGGTGTCTTGTTCTTGGAAACAGTTTGCTTAGTCTAACTGCTTATTTAGCAAAGCTACCCTGCTTCTGTTAGATGTTATGACAGATATGACAGCAGCATGAACGGTACCAGCCTGAGGACATTCTTTGCTTTTTGTAGAAATCATAGACAACCAGTGATGTAAAGGAAAATAAATACCCCATGATTTTGGGCCCCTGGTTTATAAATCAAAGGAGAATTTAAAATATTGAATGCTCATTGGAACATTCCAAATTATTAATCCATAAGATGAAAAGAAGTATCTGCTACCATAAATTGTTTATTGCATTGAAAGTATTGTAAATTCTTATTTTTTTAAAGGAATCATATGAGTTCATAGTTATGCATTAATTTAAGCAGCTGGATACTGGTGCTTATGGTCTCACATAAACTTACATTTTGCTACACCTCTTTTCTCAAGAGCAACTTTTTCTGCTTTTTTTTCTATATTAACTGGTTGATAAACATATAGATCAGTCAGTACTGTGCTGACAGAAACGTGAGTGATTAAGTTCAAAATATTACACGAAATAGTTTCGTGTGTATTTTCAGTACTGTAACTCATTTAGCAACAGTTCTATCCCCCCTTTGCAGGTATTCTTTGCTGGGCTTGCTTTTCTTCTTCAGTTTCATTGTTTGCCTCTACTAGCAGCTCACAAGTGTCTGTCCTTCCTAGGCAGTGTTTGCTGTTCAGGTATGTTCTGCTGTTTACTACTGCTTTGTATTTAAATAGAACAAATTTGTGTTGAGCACACAAACAAAACATTATTTTTTTGCGGAATGGGAACAACAGTAGTCATTGTCAAGGAAGGTATTGGACCATTATAAGAAATGTCTAAAACTGTGCTATAAAGTACTATCATGTGGTATTTCAGTTGAAACAGGACTAATACAAAGGAATATTAGAAGCTCATCCTGTCCAAGAATTTGCCTCTGGAAACACTTAGTAAGCAGTATTAAGTATTGAGCCTGAAGGTAATTTTTGCTTTAAGAAGTTGATGTAATGTTGACTTCCTATATAATAGTTTTCCTAAAGTAATCATGCTTTGAGATCCTTGGCATATTATATGGCTAATGGGGAAAAAGGCTGGAAAATTTTAGAAAGTATATTGACAACTAAACCTTTAAAACTCACAAGAGAACTTAAAGATAGCTTCATGTTGGCATGTTAGGGTACCAAATACATGCCTGGAAGTCAATAGAGTTGCGCTGACAGTTGATTTTTGGCTTGGCATTTCCACGTTGAGAGAAGTAATGAGTGTTCAATTCCTTATACTCACAGTTCATTCTGAGCTCCATAAGACTATTGTTAGCCAGTTAAACTTTGAAATGCTTTAAGATAAGAGTATTTGAGCTGAAATAGAATGCTCTGTAAGTGTAGATGCTACAGATCATAACTGTGCTTTGAACTCTGCAAGGGTAGGAAACTGTTACGAGGCAGTTCTTATATCTATTCAGTTCACTCCATCAAATGTAGTACCTTAAATTTTCAAGATTGGTAATCTTCACCTACAAGCTGGTAAAGAACAGCAAAGTTTTACATATTTCATTTCCAGTGTGCGTGACAGTGTCAATGTATTTGTTGCTCTCAGTAGTACTTTCTTTCTGAAACATTTGGACAGAATTAGCATTAATTTCTATATCAGCATTAAAGAACTCTAGCAACAACTTGGTATTTTTCCACCATATTTGACATATTAATGAAAATACCTACAGTAAATTTCAAGGTCACTTGCACATTGCCAGTCTGAAACACAGCGCTGGGTTTCTGAGAAGGTGCTGGAGATTGCGGTATGAAGACTTAAGAACTGTAGGTCTGCATTTGGATTGTTGGCACTGCAGCTGTTAGAGATTCCTAGGATAATGATGTTTTACTCCAGACCTTGCTGAGATAAAATGAAGGGGGAATCCAACCTAATCTGTTTGTCATCTTTGGAATTATGTACATGCATCCTTTTTGAGTAAAATCATATTAACAGTTGTATGTTGTCATTGCTACAGTAGGTCTATTAATTTAGCTACAGTTATCTATAAATCTTAAAATAAGTCAATAATATTTGAATTTGCATGCATCTTCCCCTTTTTCCTTTTGGGTTTTTTAACCCTTATGGTTTACTTAAGAAAACATTGCAGGGATCACTTAGCCCCCAATTGTTTGCCCAGTAGGTTGGTGCTGTGTTTGAGCTGCAATAATAAACTATACAGAAATAGTTTGTGTAGTTACGCACATCTTAATGGATAGCTTGATTAAAAAAACAAACAAACAAACAACTTCAGTGAAAGAAACATGCTTTTTTGAGGGACAGCAAGTAGTTTTCAAAGGGAGAGACAAGAATTTTGTACCTTACTGGAAAAAAACAGGTTAACTGAGAGAGGTGACTTTTAATATAACAGAGTAACATTTACATATTTGTGTAAGAGAAAGAAATCAAGCCCCAAATGAACCTTTAATTTTAACTAGCAGGGTGACTATGGTCTCTTCTACGCAGCAAGAGAACAGAACAAGTTTAAAATAAAAGATACTGTCTAAACTGTTGGCGGATGTCCTGAGTACAGACAAGGGTGGATTACTCTGATTTAGAGATGCTCTTGTAAATCTTGGCATATGAACATGGAAAAGATGCATATTGAGTTGGGAGCTCCTGGAATCAGCAAAGCACAGATAAATTACTTCGGAGGCTCTGATCAGTGCTTTGAAGAGCTGTGGCAGTCTAACATCCACGGCCCCTTGCAACTGCTGAACACCCCATAACCTTATGCAAAGATCATTTAAAGTCTGTTTCGTCTGCAAGAGAAAGACTTTTAAATTGCATTTCTTGAATAGTTCTACTGCAGGCTTAATTTTTTGACAATAAATGGAAACAGTAGCAACAAAGGGAAAAATTTGTAGTGAGTTAGTATGCACCTAGTTTTGCACATATCTGTTTTTCAGAAAGGTGTTACTGTATGTACACATGAGGTTATATACAGAACTGATTTAGGATCATCACTTTCAATTCATTAATCAGATTTAAAACAGCAGAACGTACTTTACAATTGAGTAAACTGCAGATTGGGTATGCTGGGATTATTTTTAATAAACCAAAAAGTGCAAGTTCAACAGGATTGAAAACTAGGTAAATAAGAATGGAAAATATGAAGGAATGTTTGCTTCTTAAAAGAAAAGAAATAAGAGTCAGAGGAAATGCAGATTTTGGGGAATATTTCTGCAGTTTCAGTTGAAAGAAATGTTGTAAAATAAAACTTCCACAACCAAATGAATACTGAAGATTTCATATAATAAGATTAAACTGAAAGGACAGTAATTTTTTTTAGGCTTATTGAACATAATCTTTGTAGTAGAGGATGAGAAGAGAGAATGAAGAGTAAGGTAGTATGTGAACACAGATTTGTGTCAGTGTGAGTGAAGTTCAAGATAAAGTGATGTTTTAATGTTCATTGGAATTGTATGTTACTCCATTTTTTCTGTTTTCTTTGTTGTAAACAGCCATCTAAAATTTAAAATGCCCTAGTCCCTTATGCTCAATCTGTTATTTGTTTGTTCTTTCACATTCAAGCCAGGTTATAAAGTTTTCGTGCCATATTCTCTTATTTGTTCATAAAATCTTGGCTTTCAAAAATATTAAGTAATGCAAAGCCAATCTGGAAAGATGGTGGATGTTTGCAGTTTTCTGCTAAGTCAATATGTACTGCAAATTAGCAGCTGTGCTTTTCATGATGTGGCCTCATAAGTAGGCAAAATTTAATATACACTACCTTACGGAATAAAACTTTGGGAAATTGTCAAGCAACACACATAATTTCCTAATTTTCCTAAGGGAATCACCAGTTTTTCTTTAGTTTGCACTGTGACCCTTCTTTTGGGTGAAACAGCTGAGGAAAACAAAGCTGTGCTATGTAGTAGGCTGGGTACCAGAAGCAGCATAGCTGTCCTAGTATGTCAGGTGCGCCTGCACCGTGTCAGTGTCTCCTGGCTTCCACAACCATCTCATTTTAGATGAACAACACACCTGAGCAGAAGGCACTTTGGTTTGTGACTACTCCTGGCATTGACTGGCAGCACCAAAACCCGAGTAACTGCTATCATACAACCCCTTCAGAAACTGGAGAAATGGACCGATACTACATTCTCAAAGAGCAATGCTTTCCCACTCTCATGCAACAAACTGAGCATGTAGACATGAAGAAAAAGATATCCTGACTGTAGGTATTTTATAGAATGAGTATTCTAGTATGGTTATGGAGTTCACTGAATAATTATCAATAAAATAGTCACCGAAAGATGAAAGGAAAGCTCATTTCCTCCACTCCCATTAGCCTCTGAAGTACTCTAGCAATTGGCCTGACCTTGGGCTTACAGGACTTGCTGGAAAAGGCAACTGCTGCTGCCCTTCATTTCCTTACTCTGTTCTCCACTCGTACAATCTGAGAATGGTCCAGCTAACAGACAAATTGCCTCTGCGTTATAGATACTGTTCTGGTCCTGGAGGACTGGGCTTTACCAAGGTCATTACTGAACTTCAGTATTACTCTTTTCATTGCTGGCCCTCTGCTAGCTATATTAATCATGCTGGTTACACATCATTTCCAGTATCTTGGGTCATCAGCATCTTTATTGATAGGTGCCCTGCTTAGTTATCTTCACTCCTAATCTCTCACATTAGCTGTACTTCTTGTTTTTTTCTCCTTTATTTGTATTATTTTGTACTGTTGGATGATCAGCTCTTCTGCAACTACTCTTAGCAATCCATTTCTCACTATCAGTAACTGTAGTGCTTAGGATGGTCAGGCAGCTTGGATACTTTACTGTTGGCTTACCTGGCTACCAGTGAAGCTACTTTCATTTAATGAGTGGGAGTGCTGGCTCCACTGTGTGTGAGTGTATGTTTGCCCTGAGTGTATGGAAACCTATAGTATTCTTCTCCTTTGGATTTGATGGCCTTCATATAAGAGATAGTTTGTGGGTGTAGTGCCTCAAAAGTAGCCAAATCATTCCAGACCCAATAGTTTTGAAGAGAAAACATTGTTATAAAAATTACTTGCTCATGGTTGTTTTTGAAATCATGTTTTTACCTGCAGGACTAACACAACTGAAAGCTTTTGAGCAGGGCCATTCCCTTTTACAGGCAGAACAAACAGATGGTGTGTGTTTTTAAAAGGCAATCTATTTTAGGACCTGTACTTTGAAGGAATAATCTTGCTTTATAGAATTATAAACATTTAATGGATTGGTTTTACATATAATTGCCCTACCCCCTAAATAGACTGGATTTTCATATTATTAAAAATTCATTCTCATTAGGGTAAATGTAGCATGCAAAATTACTTCTCACCAACTGATGTGGGTGGCAGATGCAGAAGGGTAAAGCTTGTTACCTGAAAACTTGAAATCTTCGTCAGGGATCTAGGAAGAGAGTAACTCACCAATATCAAGCAGAACAATAACAAATGGACCTATTACACATCTTCTACATAAATACATTTAGATAGAAGGAAAGTAATTAAAATGCTGGGGTTTATTGTAGCAAGAACAGGCTGCCCAGAGAGGTTGTGGAGTCTCCTTCTCTGGAGACATTCAAAGCCCGCCTGGATGCGTTCCTGTGTGATCTGATCTAGGTGTTCCTGCTCCGGCAGGGGGATTGGACTAGATGATCTTTCAAGGTCCCTTCCAATCTCTAACATACAGTGAAGATTCAAACATTTTCTATTTTATTTTCTATTAATCAGAATAACATTCATGATTGGAATATAAAGCAGAATTCTTTGACTACAGATTTCAGTGGCAGTTTTCCCAAGGGTGTAATTAGGAGTGTTGTGAGACATTTTTTGCTTCATTTCAGATATGTGGAGCCTGGTTCTACTTCTGGTTAAGTCAATAGCAAGATTTTCATTAACTCTTTCCTGTGATAGCCCAGTCAAGCTCAGAATGAAGAACATACATACCAAGTTGATTTGTTAAAGCAATGCCTTTACCTGAGATTAAAAAAAGGCTGAAAATAGCTAAAACCAATTTAAGATAAACTAATTTGTTATCTTCTTCCATGCTTCAAATGTTCCACCACATGGAGCATGGAATTATCAATTTAACAATTGGAGAACTTAGATATCCAGTGCTATGTTAATGAAGTGCTTGATGATGAGAAGGAAAATGGTGGTACACCATCAGAAAAAAAATCTTATAAACTCAAAAAAGTCTGTAGAGATGTGTATGAATACTAGCGTATATATAAAAAATGTGTTTGAAAAGAGAAATTTTCCCCTGGAATAAATGAAATATTTTAATATTGTTTGAGTAACAAAGAAGAGATAAGTAGAATATACAGCACACCAGAAGACAAATGCTAGGGGAAAATTTATTGTCAACAGGAATTCATTGAAAGAAAATGTTTGGACTATTATTAGGATTGATTGACATAGTACACTATTTAAAATTATTTTTTGTGTAAATATTGTTATGGGAGCAAAAGAAGCATTTTTTTTATTATTATTAAGCCTTGTCAACAGAACTCTAGGCCTCGGGTAGATTTATCTGTAATTTATTCAGATCTGGTCTTGAGTTTTACACTGTATTCTAGGTAGAAATCGTAAGCTTTCTATTAGAATTTAAGACATATTAAAAATATTTTTAACAGAGGTTTTTCTTCTACCAGAAAGGATTTAATCAGTTTACTAGACTGTGTTCAGCGTTGCCAATCTTGTCTCTTAAAATGGTATTTCTTCTCTAGCTCTTATTTTGAAGCAGTCATATTCTTGTTCTGATTGCTCACACTACCCAGTCTTGGTCATGCGTTGAAAGATGCTCAGCTTCCATTAGAAAATGTAATGTCAAGGGGAGATGAGTACTCTGAAAAATTCTTAACTATCCTGTAAAATAGCAGCAGTTTCAAGGTATTTATAAAGCCAGATAAAGCAGCACTGGTCTATTACTGCAACACAAACAATGCAAAGTCGTTAGAAATACAAACCACGTAAAGGCTGGCGAAGTATTTTCAGAAGTGACTGTAGTGCTTTATAGCTTGCTATACAGACAAACAAATCAAAACATATCAGAACATTAACAGACATTTAAAAAACTGAAACAAACAAAAAAGACACTCAAAACTAAAACCAAACCTAAACTTAAAATTTTTAATTCTTTGCAAGTCTAGCCCGTTGGAGCTTGGACTTTTCCCATAATATCCACCTGAATTTAACACTTGTGAAAGTAACTTGGGGTGACTGTGTGTGTGTGTTGGATGGATGAAAGCATACTGTCTTAGAGTTAATTGTCTGACTGCACACCCCATGTAAAAATGAATGTCTTGGGATATAGTTTGGAGGGGTTTGGACAGCCAATATTTAATGTTGATGTGTAAATATCAAGTTTAAAGATATAATGAAGAGCAGAGGTATGTATTATTCATGTAAAAATGGATAAAGACAATGTTTCAAGTTAATTTTATTTAGCATTACTCACACAATACACTTTTTAAATAAGAGTGGCCTAATGTCCAGGGCTCTTTGTCACTTTTGGTAGGTGATCAGTAGCTTTCTTACAGAGGCTTTCCTGTTTGAAAAAGTCGGCTGTGCTGTAAAGTGTGTTTCTTTGTGTGTGTATAACATCAGCTCCTTAAGTGTAGTAAATTAACCTGTCTCTTTAAAGTTCACTACCGTGGTTTATGTATGCTGCAAATCTGGTGTGTAAAAGTGGATTTTATTTTCTTTATTTTTCTTCTGATATGGGTCTTACATAACCCTCAGAACTGTTAAAAAAAATTGGAAATACAAATTATTTCATAATTATTACATTATACGGTGTACTTTTTCCAGATAAACGCCATCTTTATCCTTTGTCTCCCTTTGAAGTACTTTTAAAATATATCTTGATGCTATATGCTAAAGAAAGTACAGTCTGAAAACTGACATAAAAGTTTTGACATATAAAATCAAAGCATATTCAGTCAACAGTGCTTGAAGTCAATAGACATGAGTTTGGATGTTGATAACCAAATGTACGACAGGCAAGTAATTGTTGTCAAGTTGTGACAAGATAAGTGAATTAACATAATTTTGCTAAATATTTTCATTGTGGCAGATTAATGATTTTTTTTAGGTTTAGTTTTCTCAGCTGAGATTGCAAAATTATCTTTGTAAACTGGGATTTCACACTTATGTATGGGATGCACTGGATATATAAAGACTTTGATTTACTGTTATTATGGAATCACCAAATGTTCTTTAACTGAAACTAGTTTTTTTGAAAGTAATTAAAGGGGTTTTTTTTTTCTAGAAAACAACAAAATTTAATATAATTTTGTTAGCAGGAGTTAAAATGCTGCAGCTTTTAATTATCAGTAAGGAATATGTTAGAATGAATAGGTGACATATACTTTGTGAAAGCTGCAGCTTAGATGGCTTCATTTTAGTTGTAGCTGACCACATAAGACTCATATTCCTGAATACACTAGATTGGGATGGAAGGAGAAGGAATTATTTTTAAAACAAGATCTGCCATTCCATGCTAAAGGAAAGTGCCCTACATCTGTCTCTACCAGCAAAATTCAGGCTCAGCAGTTTGATATGACACTAATTTACTTGCAGGGAGATTTATAAAGCTTCATGAATAGCAGAACAACATGATTAGATAGTACTTCTGTTGATTCAATTACAACTGAGGTTTAAAGATACTGAGAAAATAAATCAAATGGCCCAAGCTGGAATTAAGCTTTCTTAATGGAATGGTAAAAAAAAGTCATCAGTGATGAAAAAGAAACAAAGAATTTCTGCTGTGATCAAGCAGGGGAACAATTTATTGACCTGTGATGGATGTATTGCATGAAAAGAAGGAATTCTGAACGACACATAATTCTTGTTTGGGATCTAGATTTCATTTATAATCTCAGTGACATGTTTTAAAATGATTTATTTTGGTTTCCACTGAACTTGCATCCTTTCATACAGAATTGGTTATGCCCTGGATTATCCCCTCATAAATGTGCCCAGAATACTGTGAGGACTTCTTGATAGTGACACATTATGCTTTTATTCTCTTAATGTGCAATGTCAGCAGTTCTCTGATGATGTCTGTTTTTAAGCTGAGCAAGCACACAAATATGTTTGTAATATTGATAGTTCAGCCATATGTTACAGGTGTGACATCCTTCTTGCTACTTGTCTGCATTGGACAGTTTCCTGTGAGAGGTGACGATACTTTATTGAAATCAATGGGGCATATAGTTGTAAACTTCAGCATGTGGCTTAGCACTGGTAAATCTTCTGTCAGAAATCTCTATCAGACAAGGATTTATTCAGAAAAAGATTTTAACTCCCACTGTGTAAATCTTGGCCCAGCTTTATGGCTCAGCAACTTATTTGAAGAAATTTGCATATGTGTATGTGTGTGCACATAGGGAAAAAAATTGCACATTTTTCTGGCAAAATGAATTTTTTAGATGCTATTAAAGGTTCAATGAAATTTTTCTTACCTGTAGAAATGCTGAAATACTCACCGAGTGAGAGAGATCACAAAGAAAATGAGTACTGAGTGCATACGAGTGGGTAGGGAAGTTATTTAGAAAGTTGAATACCTGTATTTCAGACAATGTAGTAACAAATATTCAAATACTGTTTGATATTTGGTCCTGTCATTCCAAGAAATATAAGCTGTTTTGCTCAACCCACTAAGTCAGATTGCTTTTTCCTGTGCCTAAACAATTAAAATTAGCTGTTTAACCGGTGATGCTGGACTATAATACAAGCCCAAGTATGATGACTGGTAGCTTCCCAGTGAATGTAAAACATAATGAAAAATGGTCTTGTGAATCCCTAACACCTGCGTCCTTCTTAAGATTGCTTTCTAAGTTTTGATTTTTTTTTCTGTGTCTGTGTGGGGTTTTTTTTTGCTTTGTGTGTTTTGGGTGTTTTTTTGGTGGTGGGTTTGGTTTTGTTTAGTGGCTTATTTTGAGTTTTGTTTGGTGTTGTGTGTGGTGTGGCTTTTTTTGTTTGGTTGGTTTTGGTTTTTTTTGCTGGAGAGGGAGAACTGAAAGGAGAAAAGGAAAAGCTGTTTACCAGTTTTTTACTCCCATTCATGTATTCTTTATAATTTGAGCCATTAATGAATTATGGAATATCTTGGACAGAAATGCTTGAACAAGATGATACAAAGGGCCTTTGTAGACTTTTCTGTTGAGAGATTCCATTAAGGCAGAAGTGCATTGACATGCTTGTTGTTCTGAAGTATGTCTAACTGACAAACACATTGAGTATCTCTGAAGAAACACTTCTTTTATGAATAAAGATCAAGGAACACAGATTTAAGAAAGGAAGAACAGAGGTTTAAAGTTAATATTATTTGGCAGTGTGTTTAACAGTAGGACTTAAGGATGAGGAAAACTTTTTTGATATCTGAGGTTATTTTATGCTTAGCAAAGTTCATCATTAGTTTATTGAGACTTATGCATAAGTGTCTCTCCATGATGTAATAATAAAGTTATAAAATCGGTATATGTACAAAGTGGTAAGAAGTTCTTTGCGGGATACTCGATGACATCTGTAGGCAAGAAGAGAGAAACAACTGGATCTAAAGGCCTTATCTGCAAATATGTTCTTACATGGTTTAAAGTAATTTGTAGTTGAGTTACATATAGTATTTGCTGGAAATTGTATTGACAGAGGCAGTTGTCTACCAGTCCCATTAAGGATTATTCTTATCAGTGTAAGGATTTTTCTTAACAGTGCCTCCCTATACTATGGTAATGTCAAAGAGCCTTGGACTGAAACGGTAGAGGGGGAGAAATTCCTCTTTTAGTTGCGGATTTGGGATGTTCTGTATAGCGGTTTCTTCTGAAACCATAATCAGATACTTCTTTGATTAGAAAGAAATATCTGATTACTGGGGCAGCTGCTCAAAGTGGTAGGAGAGTGATCAGGATTTTTCCATTATGGATGTACTCTGAGAGACCATTTGTAACATCATTACTGTTGATGTTGTCGATTTCCAAAGTTCCTGTTTTATTGTCCTTTGCTTTTTCTTTCTGAAGTACAGTGAATATTTAAACAGAACTGACTTAGCATTTGAAAATCTGGTGGTATTTCTTGTGAAGGGGAATCTAGCTGGTGTGGTTTATTTCTCCAGTTTTCTGACTGCATCCTTGGAGGGATGATAGTATCAATGGTTAGGATCATCTAAACATTGAACTTTTATCTAGGCTCTGGAGAAGATTAGTGTATGGGGATTAATGTGGTTAGAATTGTATGCAGGAAAAAGTGGTAGTTTTGGGGAGGGTAGATAGACTGAAGACCCAGCCTCCTGGTTGAGTCCTTACGCTGAGCCTCTACGTATTCAATTAATGAAGTTTTTAATAACATTTAACTGTTGGCTGCTGCTGCATCAGCAAACTTAGCAATGAAATATCCCATCAGGGCTGGGCAAAACACCAGCATAAAGTTACCTGTAGTTCTGTCAGGAAGTTAATTAATGGGGCCTGAACTTTCTTTAAAAGCTGTGCAGTTTCCTGTTTCACAAGCCAATGGAGATACCACTAATCCTTATTCTACTTGGGCAGAAAGAGTTACGTTGTAGTAAGGTTGCAGAAGCCACGTACTAGTCCTTAGTAAGGAAATAAAAACCTTGATCTTTCAACATAACTGATCTAATATAAACCAGCTCAGTTGCTTGCAGAGGAAATACTGTTTATCTGATCTAGTTGTCAACAGAAATATGTTTACATGTTACTTGTATAGGAGCTAAGCTTACTGCACGGTAGGACAACTGTACTCTGTAAGACTCTTTTCATTAAAAAAGGTTGGCTCAATCCCCTTATTTTTTTCCTCTTGGAAGGGCCGTAACCTTTCCATGAAAAATATATCGACAATGTATCTGGGAATATTTGTCCAGAATGTTCTCATGTTCTCTGCAGTCAGAAGACTTATGGTCATTTGTTTTCAAATTAGAAAATGAAAATACAGACATGTAACTTAGAAATGCAAAGCAATTTTCTTAGATGCAATCTGTCCTTTGAAGGAAAAGGAAAAGAAGGAAGAAGAATGCCCAGTGGAAGTTACCACTGAATTTTTCTTTATATTATTCTGTGTAAGTCCAAGTGCTTGGAAATAAAGTACGCTGAGAGGTAGCAACATCCAGAGGGAATAATACTGAAACAGTAGTTATGGATTTCCAGAAGAAAAATTTCTGCTTCCATCAAGGTCAGGATCATGTTATTGGGTGATAAAAATATTCGTAATTTGAATTTTATCTTTAACAATGAAGAAGATGAAAAAAAACCAAACCACAGGAAAACAAATCCCTTTCCAATTGCATCTTTTATACAAATAATAGAGTGTAGAAGTGTGACTAATAATGTATAAAATTATGCATTTATTAATTCAAAAGAAACATTTAACTGTTGCAAGTGTTAGTAATCTGATCATTTTCTGGATACTTCTGTTAGAGTCTTTAAGACATAAACATTTCCATGGAAGGCAAGAGAGACTAACTTTACAGCTTTTCTCTGTTCATGTACTCTAATGTTCAACAGAAAGATATAAACAAGTGATCATCCACTCAGTCATGAAAATATCATCAAACTGATCTTTTGCAGAAACTGACTGAATTACATATTGTTTGTTTGAATGCATTTTTGTCTGTCACAATGCAGGGTAGAAAAAAAGTCCTGAAAAATTGAAATTTCTCTTCACCTTGAAAAACACAAGATAAACCAAGAGCTCAAGGTTATCTTTCAGATAAATAAGCTAGTCACTTCTCCACAAAACTTCCTTTGAACTTTCAAGCTTCAAACATTTAACCATACGTCAGAAAACTCGTGTGACAGTGACTGGCCCCACTTCTTTCCTGTTCTCTTTGATATGAGATATATTCCTGTAGACTTTCTATGAAAAAAAGCATTTTAGTAGACTTTGATTCTTTGATATGCTGGACCTTTATGTCAGGAAGCTGTGGCCCTCGGCTCCAGGACTGCTATTTTTAGTCTCTCAATATGTTTTGAAGAGGAAAATAATTATTTGTAGGGGTTTGAGCTAAGGAAAGATGCAATGAAAAATGTCCATTTACATTTCCCAGCAAAGTTACAAATATCTGTAAAAACACCACCAAGGAAGGAAAAGAAACCAAGTTTAAACTAGCTATTCAAAATGAAATGATAGTAGTCTATCCCATCAGCTGTGGATCCTGGCCTGATTTTCTTATGAGATCCTGCTTACTTGCATCATATCCTGTACCTCTGGTTGTCCTTTTCAGAGAGAACACTTATTGGCAAAGTATATATTAGCTTTTCTGTCCAATCCACTCCGATCCAATTGTCTTCTTTTGCCTCTAAGTCATTCAGGCAAAAGAGCAGTGTCAAAACTGACTAAATCAAGGACAGATTCACCTTTTTGAATATGTAGATATTCTGCTGGCGGATGGATCTCTTTGGCCTATTGAAGATTTTTCCAGTTTGGCAATGGTAACCCCTCAGATCTCCATCATCAAGGTGAGGAAGTGCTCCATTCACACAACTTTCTTACATGAGCTTGCTTACTAAAAAATGCTATTGCTAAAAACACTGCAGTGAACTTATGTTATTGGGCACTATTACTAATACATTACCTTTGACAGAAGACATATGATTCACTAAGCTGGGAATATATGTGACACGCTACGTGCCTTACAGCACATCACTGAAGGTATAGTTCACATGAAGGAAAACAGAGAGGATTCTTAAGGTAGTACCACCAAAAAGTCTAATCATATTCACTTTCTATATTGAAAAGAAATTTTTTTTTTGTTGGATTTTGAAGACTTTCAAAAATTTTCTCTAAAGAGATCTCTGTCCTGTTATTTTTCTTTCTGCATTTTGCATGCTTTACTCTGACTCATACTCAGGATTTGGTGGCTCTTGTCATTTTGTCAGGTCTGTGGAGCATTTGAATGGAAAAAGGTTTCTTGGGCTAGCCTGCAGAAAAGATTGCAGGTATCAAAACTACCATTTGAACGTCACTTAGGCAGTTAAATCCAAAAGTATGGTCCTGGAAACCCTGCTGAGCTATTGCCTAACCCCAAAGCGATCTAAACTGTGAATGGACCCTAATTTCAACCTCAAGGAAAAATCCCTTGCATCTTGACAGTGATGTGTCTTCGTGTCCAACTCACATTTAAGACCAGCTGCTCTTAAGAAAATTTTGTCTCTTAAAGTCTCCTGATGACTCAGTCAAGAAAAACACCTGCATATGCTTCTTAACTCTATGCAGAACTGAGTTCCCTGTAAAATGCAGTGGTGGTCAACACTCAGTTTTGAAATTTCTTCACCTTTCCCTTTGCTGTTATTAAATGCAAGAGAAAGGAAATTCTTCCATTTCACATCTTCTGACAATCTGCCTGTGTTTTAAAATACATAGGTAATGTTCGGAAAAGGGACAAAGATTGAGGTTTCACTGCGACTTATTTTTGTTGATTTATTTTACTTCATGGATGTGTCTACTAAATGTAAGAAAGAGAAGCAAAGTCAACAGTGCTGCAAATTTTAGCTTTGTACTATAATCTTTCCTACTAATTTAAGTTTACTTCAGTGTTACCTTAAAGTATTAAAAAACTTTTGGTGTGTGCAGGAAGAATAAAAATAGCAAAGCAAGGCACCCCAAAACTAGCACGTCATAAGTACTTCAGCTCCATTGTGTTATATGCAATATACCTTTTGTAGTTAATTATATGATCAAATTTTTTTTTTCTTTCAGAACCTTTGCTTTGTTATTCAGGATATCAGTAGAACAGGACTCTAAATTAAAAAAAGGGAAAGCCAGTCACTATTTTAGTTTGGTTTCATCTTGAAATGTGTGGTTTGAGGTTTGACTTCTAAATCATCCATGTCTTGCTCTAAATACAAAATATTAATTTCCTTATAACCTTTTTCTGGGTTTCTCAGCAGTATAGCATCTGAGTGCTTCACACGCAAGATTTGATTAATTTATATTGCTGAAGACCTCTGCATGAGGTATGTGGTTTACACCCTGCAAAGGGAGATGAAAACTACAGCTCCCACTGATTTCAGCTGCAACTGTGAATTGTCTGTGTTTTAACAGCTCAGACCTTCAGATTTCAAGTAGAGTTCCCAGAAAACAGGAACACATAAATTCTGTCTGCTTGTCAAGAGCATGCTTTGAAGCCTCTGTATTGCCAGAGAGAAGAAACCAGGTGAGAATCCAGTTTTTCAGAGCAGCCAGCATCCAACCATCCTCACCTTTAAAAGGTGTTACAAAGCCTTTGTTAATACCCTTGTTGATTGTAGGGGTGTTACAGACAAAAGCATCTCCATAGACCTTGGCGATCATTTGTCTTATGCTCTGATAGGAATGGATTCTCATAGAATGGAATTGGATCACATAGTTAATGCTTCTGCACAGCTGATATAAAGTGCTAAGGTACAAAGATAACTGTGAACCTGACTTTTCTCAATTGTTAAACTCACTGCCTCAAAATGTTTGTCTTGCTGACACCTGCATATAATTTTCTAATCCCTTTGCGATTCACAGCTTTTTGCTTATGGAAAATAATTATTTCTGTTAATTCCATTCCAAAGAGTTCTATTTCATCACCACTTTTTCTAGTGCTAGGATAACATTTTTAGTCAAGTAAATTAACTACTGAAAATATAGTTTAGGACTGAATAAATTTCCCACAGAACTGGGTTGAATTCAGAATACATTTTGGTCCCATAAATAGGGGAGGAAACATTTTGGAAAGTTTTTTAATTTTTTTTTTCCATTAAGTAAAATAGGTAGGTTTTTTCCCCCACTTTAAAATAAGATTAATTAATATTAAAAACCTAATATTTCTTAACATGGAGACTCTAGTCCAAACTGATCTAAAATTACCTGTATTTAGACAAACAAAATCCTTATTTTGGCAAAATAACATTGTTTCTATTTTTCTTGGATGAGGAAAAAAACCCAAATCAACAAAAAAGCCCAACTCCCAATAATTTCCTCAGTTCTTGCTCCCACCTTTTTTCATTCTTCTTCCCCCCACCCCCAAACTGTCCTCCACTGCTTGATTCTACACTTGTTTGTCCCAGTCCAACAATCTGCTTCTGTCTTTGCTCCTTCATTCTCCGACTCCTGCCTCAGTTCTCCCTCTCTAAGCATGTTGCTCTGATGGATAGTCATAGAATTATGTCCTAGCAGCTAGAGTCCATAAGTGACTTGGAAAATCTTGGGGAGAAAAAGTATCTCCTTTCCCTTAGTAGAACCCAATCTTTAACTTCCTTGTGGAGTACAATGAATACAGTGACTTATGATGCAATGGTTGTGCATGCCCTGCACAGTACTGGAATACAGTTAGGGAAGGCGAGTCTTTGCAGAACTTAACAGTTAAATTCTGACCCACGTTATTTCAGCTTATGCAAACTTTATTTTTATAGCTTTATAGTATAGGAAGAACTTTAGGAAATCTGGAAAAGGCAGATCTCTGACTCTAGTCAGTACTCTTCTCAAGTTTCACATTCTGCTGCAGACTTTGGGTCTTCTGTGTGAAGTGGCTCTAAGAGTTTAACGGGACATAAAAGCATATTTCCTTCTGACTTTGTTCTTAGAAACGACTGAGCCTTTTTTTGTCTGAAAGTTGTTTAAAGAATTTAACCTGGGACATATGACTTGCAAAATTTTGATGCTGTTGTTTTAAGTTTTGACAAAATTAGTTGTAGCTAAATGAAAAAAAAAATAGAAAAATTAGAGTATTGTAAACTTAGAGGTAGCGCTATTTGGCAGAGATATTATTTCCTGATTACTTTAAAAACCATGCACGTTTTCACTCAACACAATGACAGGACCATTCAAGTGCTTCCCCTGGGAGACAATTCCTGTAGTAGTTTACATCTCTTGAGATGAAAAAGAAACCGTATGAAGACTCCAACTACAAAAGGAGCTCTGGATGCAAAAGAATATAGCCAGGAGTTACAAGAAACAAGGCTTCATTAGCTAGTATAACAAACTCTAGTGTGGGGGTTTTTAAATCTTTTCGTTATTTTTTTTTTCCCTCTGCACTAGTCACTAGTCTCTTGTTTCAGTCATCTTGCAGTCTAGCTGCAGGTATGCTAACAATGTAAATTACATTTTCCATGCTTCATGTGGCAGTTTTTCCTTTGGATAGTCACAATTCTATTTTCTAAGCAGCTGATGAATTTAAGCAGCCTACTGTATTCACTGAAGTCAATGAGGTTTCACTAGTGTGGCTCTAAGCAGAATTTGACCGATAAAATGGTCTTTTTCTTCTCTGCAGAATTGCTTGCATCTGCTGGTGACAGGGTTGCTTGTTTTATCTTGGTGCTTTTATCTCTTCTACTCTCCTGTGAGACCCTTCTTCCAAATAGCTCCATGCTTCCAGGCTTATTTTAATAATTCATCACAAAAAGCTAGAGTAAGCAAGATAAATAACACAGTATGATCCATGGCTGAACCTCAAAGGCAGGAAGCACAAATCGTGTTTAACCACATAAACATCAAGCTCTCATCTCACTTTGCAGACAGGGAGTGGTACACTTAGTAAAGAACCACCTGATTTATAAACACCTGACTTTTAATATAAAAAAGAAGAAATGGGTGGAAAAGTTCACAAAACAGATGGTAATTATTTAAAAGGAAGATTGTTCAAAAATACAAAGGTGCATTCATGTGCATAATGGTTTTTCAAAAATGTATTGATATAAAACCAGCTAAATATATCAGTGGTAAATGTGAGCTCTGTTTCTTTTATAATTTTTGTCTTTCTGTGAAGAGAAGCTCAATATGTATTCAAGGTCTTTGTTAAAACTGAGATCTTTGCATGTTATTCAGGGTTATTCGGACTGTTTTAGTGGAACTGGCTGATAAAAATATACCTCACCATGCATCTACTCGGTAACGGTCTTTTTCTTCTTCATTCTCCCTTCCTCTCTATTTGCTTCAAAGTCCCTATTCTTCCACTTCCCCAACCTCCCCAAATCTTTAGCAGATTCCTACTTGTATACCTGTCCCCACATCTCCTAGCTCTTCCTCTAAACATATATATCCTTGGTGATATAGAGGGCCTATTAACTCATTGTATTTCTAAATATTTCTCAAAATAGTTGATAAACTGTTCAGAGTGTTCACTGTATGCTCCCTGGGTTTTGTGATCCAAGTAAAGAAGAGCTAAGTATCCCCAAATCCTGGGCAGTTGGGCAGTGAAGCTATAAAATGCCAATGCATAGAGGGACTGAGGATAAGTTTTGGGGGATGCCCAGTGGAAAGAAGAGTGGAAGCTTATACTGTTCATAATAGCATTAGCTTCTGCTCTGTGCCTTCTGTTCCAGTTTATGGATGAGAGAAGGATTAGGCAGCCATGGGGAGAGCAGGGAGATAAGGTTCACTGTACAGACGCCAGGGAACAAACTCTGGCTGTGATACAGATGCTCCAGGAGATGTGCCAGCAATGTCCAATAGCCCCAAGGATCTTTAAGCTCCCTGGATTTTCTTGCACATATCTCCTTTCTTGGAGACCTGCAGAAACTATTTCATTCTCTACAGCTCATCACGCATCTAATTCTATGTCTTAAAAAAACCCTTTAACTTAGCTATTTGTGTACAGAAAACTTGTGTTCTGATAAACTTTTGGTGTCAAATTATGCCTTTCTTTTGCCCCAAGTACCTTATTTGCACCTTTCTCTTCACATCCTATATTGTTTTTTCCTAATCCTTTTAATCTTATGAAGTGTCCCACTCCTTTCTATAACAGGTCACAATCTAAGTCATTTGTTCCAGATACAGAGGTGATCCACTGGTTGGTTTTATGTATTTTTAAATAGGAGGTAGTGTAGGTAGATAAAGCTCCTTTCATTCACCAGGATTCTTGATCTCTTCATTAACTAATTCATCAACTGTAAGTTGTGCAGAAAAATCTGTGATAACCCATGGACTCTCACACACTGACAACTGAGATAGGTTTCATCTAATGGAAATAATCCTAAGTATATGAGTTAAACAGACTGAATTTGGACAGCACCCAGAGGTGTTAATGCAATGTGAATGTTTTCAAGATTTTTTTTACACTTAATGGTCTTACTTGAGTGAGCCAAATGTTCTTATTAATCAGTAGCCATGTAATGAAGAGTATTAATAATGTAACTACCAAATACAGTCATCACTGAAGGAAATACTTAACAATATACTGTATTGGACAGCAGTTTATGAGTGTGTCTCTTTTCTGTCATTTTCTGTGCTCTTTTTAGGAGAAAGAGTTGGTTATTGCCATATTATAGGTCCCATCCTCCTGTCTCTCCTTCTCAATCTGCAAAATAAAATGCACAAACTCACAAAAGGATTTGTTACAGAGGAACAGAAGGTCATTGTATTTCTGACAACTTGTGTGGGAAGAAATCTTTACCTTATATTTTATGCAGTAGCTAAATTATTTCCCTGATCTCTTTCAGATACTTAAGTGCTGCCTATAATGTATGCTACTGGGATTAGACAGCAGGTGTTTGCTTCAGGTAGTCATAAAGTCTTTTAAAAGACTTTAAAATGTCAGTATCAGTTAAAAAGTCTTGGCGGGAAGTTAGCTACTGTGGAGATTTTATGGAAATTTTCAATACAGTGCTTTTCTTCAAATAATTATATCAAATTTTCATTCATCTATGACAGAAGATAGTCAACTGGATGCCTCCAAGAGTAAGACTCTTCCGAAGCCCATTTGTACAGAAATTATGATGTTACTCCCTGTACTGTTTTCAGGCCATGACTAGTTTTGTCAGACTTATAATTTCCTGCATACATTACATACCTGCCAAGAGTTCTGCTTGAAGCAAAACCATCCTGTATTTGAGTTTTTTTTTTTTATTCTCTCCCCTGACAATCCTTTCCTAATTTTTTTCTTCTGATTTCCATTGACCCTACTCTGATCATGTTAATTTTTTTTTCTCCCGTGCTTCTAAGGAAGGATTTTAGGTTTTCAAGCATCTGAATAATCACTAAGAGAATGAATGTGTTATTATGTGTGTAAATATCTAGATAAAACTAGAGTTAGGAACACACATTGTCTCAGTGGAAGAGGTCTAAAATTTGTGAACTGATTTAATTTAGATATATTTTAATCAAAATTTTTAAACATAACCACATAGCTAGCATAAACCTAATCCACCAAATATAGTATAGCTTTAACTTTTTTTGCAGAAAATTATGTACATAAGACTTGTGAGAATGATTTTTAAAGCACTATTTAACAAATTGCTATTCACTAGCTGTATAAGGAATATACATACACAAATGTATGTATATATATGAATTTATTCCAACAGATAGGAAATATTTATAATGTTTGTCATACAATATTTTACATCAACAATTGTTCCCCTTTTATTTGTGTTCTCAGAAAAGTACATTTCACTCTGGTCTATCTTCTTGTTTTCCTAGCTGGAAGAAAATAATGGTAGAATAACTGATCAATACTAATGTACTTTTTAGTGACAACATCATCAGCAGAAAGGAACTAGAGGTAGTCTCTGATGTTGTAAAATGGTGTATTGAATATATTTAGGGCATCTCGAAGTTTATGATAGAGCTTCTAAAGTTTATGTTTTTGTAGCATATTGCTTTTTACAACACACTTTTTTCCCCCGATTTTACTTTTTCTAAGGATTTGCTTTTGACAGTGATGTCAATGAGGTGATTTTTGTGAGTTTCAGACATTGTCTTGGCATGATTTTTTTCAAGGAGTCTGATTTATGTACAGTATTTGACAAATTTTCTTTTTCTCCAAGGTACTTACATCAAAAATAAAAAGGATGTATTCAAGCTGGCAGAAATCATGACATTTGCCAAAAAAAAGAGGACTGTTTTTAAAGACCATGAAATCAATGCTACAGCTAAGCATTAGTTTATATGACAATGGTGGTAGCTAAAAATATTCATGATTATGTTTTTGCTTTTTATTTCTGGTAAATTTCTTTCACATTATAACTTACTTTAATTTTATGTAGATAGTACCAAAACTGAAAAGCTATTTCTAACATGGAAAAAAATGTTCCTCAATTTAGTACTTCCAAGAGATTGATCTGGATGTCTCTATGCATTTAAATTTTGTTAAAAGGAATACTAACACTGTTTCTGATACTGAAAATAGTTTTGGAACAATTTTCAAGCACTTTTTATAAAGTCTTATTATCACCTCTCTAGTTGTGTTTCTCCATTGCTTGGATGAAATGTCAAGTAAGGTTTTATTGTATGTGTTTGTTCATGTTGTAAATCTTTGTTGTTGTTGATTATTTTACTTTTTAATTTGACCATCGAACAAAGACAAAAGACGTGAATCCTGGTCTATTTTACTATGGTTTGATTTTTTTTTTTAACTTTAACACACCAGTTGCAAAGGGGTAAATCGGTTCTATAATTTTTCAGAATGTTAATGTGACCACTAATCTCTCTTGCGTTTATGCTGCATGCAGCATCTACTTTATTGCATATCCATTACAGAATCAAAGCTTTGCGAATTTGATCAAAACCAGACAAATTTTTTTTCCTCTTATCCTCCTCAAACTACTTGTCTGCCTGGAAACTTCAGTGTAACCCTATTTGTTATAATCTCTTTAATGTTTTCAGCAAATTAGCTAGCAGGTACATAAAGAGTATCTAGATGACAGAGTAAATAGGTAGGCATATTTCCTTCTTTATCATCCATAATATAGTTTAAAACTATGCTAGCAGTGAATCTACTTCAGTGGAAGCAATTTTTAATCTGTAGAGTTGACTGTTGATATTTTTTTAGAGGTAGAAACAGAACTTATAATTTACTTCATTAATAATGGTGTCATGGAGGGAAAAAAACTTTGCTATGTGAACTTTGGCAGGTGTCAGGTCCGAGACACCAGAAATGCTTGGAGAAGGCTCTTTAGGGTGTATGGTCCATTTTAATCTATGGCAGCGAGCTCTGTTTCTGAGATATGAAAAAAGCTGTGAGTCATTTGAGATTATCTATTGTCCTTATAGGAAAGCTAAAGCAGTAGGTGGTGAGAAGATCTGGAGCTGCCCTGTAGTGATATAATGGACGCTAGCTGTAGAATGGCTGCTTGCTGTAGGAGTGTATTTAGTGTGGCTTAGATGTTTTCATGGAAAATCTCTCAGTGAGTGCTTAAGATGTGGCAAGAGACAAGGTCACAAGCAGCAAAATAAAGTCCGCATGGAGCATCAAAGGTACTACAATGAATCTAGAAGGGAGGACGCTCTCCAAAGAGGTGGGTAATTGGTGCAGATATCTGCAAGGTGTAATACACAGTGCTGTGCACTACCTCATGGATGTGACAGCTTTGGGGCAGAGTGTGGTTTAATCATGGCTGCATGCGGTAGCCTCAGGCTTATGAACTCTGCTGGGAGGACTTTACTAGCATGTCTGCTTTTCTGTTTGTGTACAGCTGTAATCCTTTGGACCCCAGCTGGCTCATTGTCAAACTAGCGCAGATGCTTTCTTATCTTACTTTCCAGCAGTAGCATTGCGCTTAAATCATCTACACTGTAGACATGCCTTGCAACGTTGACAGGAAAAAACCTTATCTAGTCTTGCTTAGGTAACCACTGGGAATGGCAAGACAGATATGTACATTGCTTGTTTTACAGTCCTTTTTTCCCCCTAAGTATTCTGTTTTTATAGAAGCATAAACAATACTTTGTTTTACTTTGGCCACAAGCTTTTACAAAGACTCACAAATCCTTAAATCAGATCAAATATGTTTTCATCTGGTTCAGGCTTGTTAAAAAAGTGGGAGAACTGCAGAAATTGCAAGAATGCTTAGCCCAGGAAGGACACAGTAGCACAATTAGATCTGTAACTGACAGATGGTACCAACCAAAAAAATATTGTTCTGATTTTTGCATTAGAAATCTCAGCTGGCAAAGCATACTGAAGAACCATAGACAAGGTTAAATACAGTGTCTGCCACTCAGTCTTGGAAGGCACATCCCTACTTGTTCTGGGTTGTTGAACTTGCTCGTCAGTTTACAAAAAAACAGCCTAGGAAGTGCACTGTGTTTTATGGTAAGCTTAATTAAAGATAATGAAATTATTAGATAGTAATAGTTATCTTCTTAGCAAGACCCATGTGTAGGACACTGAGCAAAAGATTCAAACCTTCAAGATCCTTTACAAATTAAGCTTATTACATTATCTTGCTTTCTAAGTTAAAAATATGAGGGATCATTGCTGTGCTTCTCTGTATTTTATTTCCTTTGCAAGCGTAGCAAGCGTAATATGTCTGCCTATCCATAAGCACAAAAGGGAGGACATGCTGTCAGCATTTTCAGCCTTATTTATTCCCAAGAATGTCACAGGGATTCGAGAATTAAGTAAATGCATGCTATTATGCGTAAACGTTTCACAGCCGGCAAGAAAATACTCATTTTTCTTTAACTGCTTTCTCTTCTTGCTAGTCCTCCACAATGGACTCAGTTATGACTAATACTTTGTCTCAGCTACCTATTCACTGCCTTCTGTTTTTTTTTTTCAAAATCCCAGGAGTGACTTGGAAACTCTAAATCCAGAGTTGCTCAAGATTCACCCTGGAAAATTTAAAAATAAATAGAAAAGATACCTACCATCCAACAACATTTGTTCTCTGAAGGGGTCACTTTCTGACCGACAAGTTGTTTTTCTTTCTCTTTCAAACCGAGGAACTCCTTAAGCCCAAATATATATCTTTAGTTTCATTGTGCAGTCCAACAAGTCCAGACAATTGAATGGCTCTGAAAGTCTTCAGCCTGTGCCTCAAGCTGCAAGACAAATTATAACAAAAAAGTGTTAGGAGACAGTAGTAAACTTCAGGCAGGACATTTAACCTTTCAATAACTTCTCATTTTTATACAGAAGAGAGGAAAGAGATTATTTATGACAATATGAGATCCCAGTATGAGAGAATCCTAAGATTTTTCTTTCCCCTTACTAATCCTATTGGAATTAAATGAAAAAAAATGGCATTAAAGGGCATTTCCACTTTGGAAGGAATGGGGAATGTAAGCCAGGATTTGATGATGCTTGATATCCCGGACTTTCAAGGGCCTTCTTCACAGAAGGAAAAGATTTGGATGAATGGGCAAGTAAATTGTAGAGTCTTCTAGTTAACTCAAGCCACTTGAAAATGAACAGCAAAAGAACCCAGTTTTTTTGTGGATTGGCTATAAAAATGTTAAAACATCGGGAAATCTGACCCCAAAAAAATCTTCTCATTCTTAACTGTTAGTGTTTCTGGTGTTTTTCCTTACTTTTAATTTCCCCCTCTACATAAAAAGCTTTGATGAAGAGGAATGAAGGGCCAGACTTGCAGATACTTTGCCTGATTGTACAGCGATCAAGTTATATCTCTAATAAAGTGACAGGTAGTGGAATATACTGAAGATCAGCTAACCATATAGCAAAAATACTTGACAGACATATTGTGGTCCACTGCAGAGAAAATGGACAGTGACTGGCTGACTAAGCTGTTGCAGAAGGAAGGTGAATATTTCTTATCAGCTTGTTGTCCAAAAAAACCCCAATGGTTTTCTTTTTTTCACCTGAAAGCCTGAGAGGAAATATATGTGCCTTATACTGCCTTTTTTTAAATTTTATTTTTTATTTTTACTTTGGATGTTTGGATATTCTGACCACTTCTAAAATTTGAAACTGATTTTACAATTAAGTAATGGAGAATATATAATTTTTTAAATTGAACAAAAGACGCTTTCAATACAGGAAAAGTATTTCCAGGCAGGCTCTACTCATGGTGCTTTTGGATTGCTCCTGGAGATGTTATTTAGATGAAAGCTCCTGTCAGACTCGATAAAATGACTGACAAGGCCAAATTGGCATGCATTAAGGGAAATGACAGGAGAAAAGCTTAATCATGCCTGTACCAATAGCTTCAACCTATTTTGGTGATCACACTGCCATCCCGTGTGTGTCAGTAAGGTTTCACTTTCATCTCTGTGGAAAAAGCTATGAGGTAAAAAGGCAATTGGCCTTGATTACATGCTCAGGAGAGGCCAAAGAGAAAAGTAAAGCTTTCTTGGCACTGAAAGGATAACTGGTCATGCTAATACACTCTGCTGTCTCCCACAAAACAAGCAGGTAAAATGGAGGAATGAATTACTTTGCAGGGATAAAGCTTGGAAGTATAAGGTATGCTCCTTGGCTCTATCAATCCTTACCCGTGATGCAGTTCGGTGAGAAAAAAAAAAGTGGAAAGCATGCAATAGTGTTAGCTGAACAAAATCCATCTGAGTAACCATCAGGTTAATATAATGACCATACTATTGCTATGATTTACATTAAATATGGGCTGCTAATTTAGGAAGGGTTAGTCTAGGCCTTTTTCATAATTTCAGGTGGTTCCACTGAATGTCCATCATGGAGAGCTTGGAGTTCTCCACAGGGATGGCCTTTGTTGGAGTCTGCAGAACCTCACTACTGTGAACTTTGGAACAGCATGGCTGGCGAGCCTTTATCTTCTTGGGGCAATATTGAAAATACAAGAGTCTGGGTTGCAGCTTGTCCTAGTTTCAGCTGAGACAGAGTTAACTTTCTTCATAGTAGCTAGTGAGAGGCTGTGTTTTGGATTTGTGCTAAGAAGAAATCTGTAACAGTGATGTCTCAGCTGAAACCAGGACACATATAAAACTCCTGAATCACAGAATCACAGAATGTTAGAGATTGGAAGGGACCTTGAAAGATCTGTCTCACTCTGTTGTTTTGCATTGTTAAAATCCTAACTTGCAGGACAGCCACGACAGCAGCATTATCCTGAGAAGCTGAAGGCTGTCAAACACATTATGACACAGCTTTGGAAGCAGTTTTTATTCCACTGACTACAACTGACCATGCTTTAAGTACAGGTGAGTGTGCTCTGGAGTTATCTCCTTGAATGTTGTTTCCTTGTTTTCCTTATTTTAAACATCACTTAAGACTGTTATTAGAGAAAAATCATCTCCACAGGACTTGTACATTCCACCAATCCTTTCTTCAAGTCATAGGAGAGGTGAAAATACCAAAGAACTATTAGTTCTCTTTGCTTGAAAGAGAAAGGGTGCTGCTGTGTCACACAGGAGTTTAGCTGAAATTCCTAAGCTTAGCTTCAGTCCTCCAGATGGGATGGGCTCAAACGTGCCAATGAGAGACAAAATGATAGACAGGATTTCTTTGCTCTTCTCAGTTTTGTTTTTTATGTCTCATTACTTCAAAAAAAGGAGTGATTGGGTTAGGTGGGATCTTCTGGTAGGAGGAGAGCAGCTGAACATGCCTGTGAAGGGAAGTTTGGTAGCTGGAGTTTGTGGCAAACAGAAGAGCGAGTGATCACAGGTAGGAGCCGGGAGCTAGTGAAGCTGGGAGGCTTCTGAGAGCAGGGTAAGGGTGGCCCTTCGGGCTCCTCACTGACAACGACACTTCTAGAGACAAGGAGGTATTTTGGCATTGAGCATCCTGACACCAAGGAAAGGCCTCACCTGCAATAAGTGGGCTAAAGATTTGTTATATGTATATTTGTTGTTGTTATACCCGCAGTATTCTATTAAAAAAAACATTTGTTCTCTACCAGGAAAATATCTAGGCAGATCTGCTTCAAAGCTCTGGGGTCCTTTTGCAAGCACAGACATTAAAAAAACCAAGAACACAAACCACGTATTACACTTTCACAACCTTATCAACACTGGGCTTTTTTCTTTCATTTATACAGCTTTGTCTACACAGGTATAAATCAAGCAAGAACAGCATTTCTGCCACCATGTTGTGTAGATATTCTTGTAATGGTATTTAGCTGGAATGGTACTGAAAACTCCAGCAGCCACAGATACACCCTCCTCAGTGAGAAATACGAGAGTTAAAATTATGGACAGCAGATAAAAATATTACATGTCTCCCTCTGTAATTCTCACTTAGTAATATCCTAATGCACAATAACAACAACACGGCCATGATAGTAGGCAATTACAGAAATTGCATTTATTTTAAGTTGTGAGTCAGCATGTTACCACACGGTACTGTAATCACACAAGCCATAAAACGATTTGTCTCTTTCTCTAAACCACAGGTGGAATATTGGTGGGTTCTGCCTCTTGCTGCTTTCAGTCCATTCTTGTATTTCCTATCAGTTTTGTCTGTTTGCACATTTCTTCCCTTCTGGCCCTTCACATTCTTTTATTTTCTCATTCCTTAGTTTCTGCTTACAGTAAAAGGCATTTCATGCATTCGGAGGCATGATCCCTCTTTTTTTTTTTTAATGTTATGTCATCACTGCTTTTTATTTGCCACATCTTCAGCTTCTCTTCCCATTTTATCAACAAGTGCCCCTCTTACTAGCTACTGTGGGACTTTCTCACAGTTTGATTCCTCCACATGCTGCTTTCATTTTATTTGGACTTTTACTTATTATTATTCTTTTATGTTATTTTTGACCTTGTGTCATTCATTAAGCTGACTCCCCCTTATGGCACAGTAATGTCTTCACTTCTTACTGTAAAACTGGAGAATGCTTCTGCTTGATGGTGGCTATTGCAGCCTTTCTCTCTCTGATACATTTTTTTGTTCTTTCCTATCCTAACTAACACTCCTCATCTTCCATTCTCAGACAAGTCACCGTGTCTATTTTCTGCTCTTTCTTGGTAATCCTCAGGGGATTTCTTGTACCATAGAAGTGTCTGATGTGTTTGTGGATCACAGTGCTACCCTTCAAAGAGTCCGGAACTGCTATTAAAAACATATTTGCCAGAGATTATGAAGAAAGCGATATGGAATTATAAAAACTTACATTATCTCAGATAATGTAAAATTTTTGCTCAGATAGCAAAAACCCCACAACCCTACAGATTCTTTTCACATGACATAAAAATATGGGACACTCTTTAATAGTGTGAGCTCAGGCTTTATTAGGACAGAACCTCCTATCAGAGATGACAGTCTCTAAAATATCTATATATTAAGCAGTAGCATGCATGACTTGGTTCTTGCTGACAACCTGAACTGAAGCAGGCTTACACAAACGCAAGGCTTTACAATTAATGCTCAGTAACACTAGGCTATTAAAGTCTTAGTTGATATCTCCTTTATGATGCAGGTTTTCAACAGAACTTGGGAATTTTGGATCATGTGTCCCACCAAAATTCAAGACAGATGGGACTTGTCTGAGTTAAATTCTGCAACTTTGACATTCACCAAAATCCCAGTCAGTGTCAGTGTGAGTCTTAACAAAGACTTAAATGAAGTTCAGGTTTCACTCATGGATCTTTTGCTTCCATTAACCTTAATGGGCAGCAAATCAAAGCTATTGAACAATGGCAATGAGAAATCAATTACTTTATTATAAGGAGGTATTGTGTGTGAGAGGGACAGAAGCAGATGCTACCCTTTGATTTTATGCTTTCCTACATCTCTGAGGTGTATTTTTCATTTATAGAACTGCAAATGGACTAACTTCTGCAGATTCAGAAAAACACAAACCAGACTCAGATAAGAGTAACTTGAAAGTGGTGGCCAAATCGACCTAGTACATATCATATTCAGTGAATCAGCTGATAATGCAACTTAGTAGGTGGTAAATGAGCTAATAAAATATGTAATATAGTTCTATGTTGGAGTCCAAAACAAGTGTTAAAATAACATTTACCATTATGTTTGTAGTAATTTGTACAAGGTGCCTGGCAGGAGGGGAGTGTGCTGCACTATTACAGAAATTACAACAGGAACATTCTCATTATTTGTATCTAGGGTGAAAGGAAGTCTGTGAATATATCCCACAAAATGTGCTTTATGAAGAACCAACTAAGCACAGAGGTCAGCATTGGGTATTAAAATATAAAGCCCAAGAACTAAAGACAGCATTACCCAGTGAGCCAACAGGGACTGGAGTAATTGGTCATAGTATTCAAAAAATAAAATAAAAGTGCACCATTGTATGCTCTGTAAAAGTCATAAAATTACTTAGATAATGTAGATTTGAGTAATTTTTGCAGATTCCACAGAAGTGTAAAACAAATGAGAACTGAAAGCAAATCCTGACCGAGAAACTTAACACAGAGTGCTGTATTCTACTGGAAGTACTTTGAAATATATATAAGAAATTGTGTAGTGAAATGATCATGCTGGGCTTCATTCTGCACCACTGACTTTAATGGGATTTTCCTGAGCAGCAAATGCAGGATTCAGGTCTGGTTAGTGGGAGTGCTGCTCAACTCCAATCACATAGCTAGTCAGAAAGACTTGGGAGTAGAAACATATCACCTATCTAAATGGGGAAAAAATGTTCACAAAACTTTTTTTCTAGTGTAAGTAGTGGAAATATGCTCAATTCTGTTGAATGGTCAGTTAAGTTATTATTTAGCTGAAACGCCCTTGACTATTTGATACCTAGGGGATACCTGCTCAGGAAGACGTGTATACCAAGGTTTAAATCCAGTCCCATTCAAAACAGAATTTAGTATGTACTAACCGTTGAGCCTAGTACTTCCACCTGTGTGAGTGCTCTCTTCTGTCATTTTATCCTACAGACTACTTCAGGCAGAGTTTTGTGGGGATGAAGGTGTGTCGTGGGTGAAATATCTCACAAGGTTACAATTTAGCAACAATTTAAGATTTATTGATGGTGAGGTAAATCAAAGGTTAAATTTTAGCAGAATGCAATCATTAACCAATTTAAAGATTAACAAGGTGTTCAGTGAAATATGTTATTATTAAAATAGTGACTTAATTATAGATTTGAGAATGACAAGATTCACACAACTTACTACAAGCTATCCTAAATATATATGTACAAGCACAAAACACAAACACCATGGAAACACTTGGATCCAGTGAAATACATGAGTAGGGAAACTACCCTATAGCTAAAAGTTCTGTCTTCTTTCTCTGTAGAGAGGTAGATAAAGGAGACTAGCCCATAGTTAAAAGTTCCTTCTTGCTTTCTGAGTAAATACTTGCAATGCGTTGGCATTCCTCAATGAGCGATAATTGAGCCTCGAGAAGTTGGATTTTGCACTGGCCTTTCTTTGCTTTTGCCAACAGATGCTGCTCAAACCTCTTCAGTTCAAGGAAGCTGTACTTGAGAGGCATCCCAACTCAAGGGAGGTGCTGGACACAGCCCATTGTGATCCAGGAAAGCTCAGTGGGTCTTGCTTAGAATCACTGTTTATAGGGTCTGAGATAATTGACTTTTGTCAGGTACTTTTCCATTTCAGTCCACCTCAGTTGATGTAATATTCTGGTGAGTTTCACTAGATATCAAAGTATATCACCCAGCTTTGGGCTCCAACCCAGGTGCAGATATACTTGGTTTTCAGGAGGTGACTGTTGCTATTGTTTCCGGCAATGGTAAAAGTGGGAGTCAGGTACATTAAGGGGGTGGCGCACTGGAACAGGTCGCCCAGGGAAGCTGTGGATGCCCCATTCCTGGAGGTGTTCAAGGCCAGGCTGGATGAGGCTTTGAGCAACCTGGGCTAGTGGAGGGTGTCCTTGCCCATGGCAGGGGGGTTGGACTAGATGATACTTAAGGTCCCTTCCAACCCAAACCATTCTATGAGTCAGCAATGCTCCTTTGGGGTGGAGGAATGCTAGCCTCGGTCATGCTGTATTAGCAGGACAGTGGCCAGCAGGGCAAGTGTAATGAATATTCCCTTCTGCTTGTTTTTCTTTAGGTTGCACCCAGCATTTCCTGTTCAGTTGTTGGTTACTTCAGTCTAGTCAGGGGTTTGTTTAGCCTGGAGAAAAAGAGTCTAAACGGACAGCTAGTTGCTGTCTTCCTCTATGTAGGAGCTAAGGAAGAGCTGGTACCAGGCTTTTCAGAGGAGTACAGTGAAATAAATAGAGATCACAGTCACAAGATGCAGGAAGAAAAATCGATACTTTTACATAAGAAAAATATTTTTCACAATGAGAGTGGTGAAGTACTGAACAAGGTGACCCAGAAAGGTACTGGAATCTCAATTTTTTTAAGATACTCAGAATTCCACAGCACAGAGCTATTTTGAAGTGTGAAAATAGATTTTTCATAAAAGGGCTAGTATTTATTGTGAAATTAGGTCATTTCAATTTTCTCTGAGTCTTTTTAATGTTTAAAAGAGACGTATACTCTTACTATCTGGAGATTATACTCAGATATGCTATCGTAGATTTTTGTGTTTCAATGTTCATGTTATTGCAATTCTTTACTGGTTGAGAGAATTCCAGTGGGTTTCTGGAGCCCCAGTATATAGCTAAAGCAATGTCAGAGAAGGTTTAATTTAAGATCAGAAAGCACCAAATTTTGTGCAGACCCCAAAATGCAGATTTTCATAATTTACATGCCACTTTAGTTCTTTATGTTAAGAATAAATATTGATTACTGGCATTATTCTGTAACTGCAAGTCATAAATACACAAAAATGCAGAAGCCATCTAATAAAGAGTGTCTGCTCAGAAACTGGACCATTTGGGAGTATTTGAATTGGGATATTGAGGTATTTTTAGCTGAAAAACTGAAGTTGAGATTGATTTTGGAATATCTTTAGTGAAGAGCAATGTAAGGGTATTCTGCCGAAGAAGAAGCAAATAGAATGGTATTAAGATCCTAATTAGAGTTGTAAATGTTGTTACAAAAAGAACTTGCTTCTATTCCTTTCACGAGTGAAGAGCTCTGATTCGTAGAAATATATTTTCAATAAAAGGACATAGTAAAACTATTGGTTAGCTTTTATTTGACTCATACTTCCTCTCAGTATAATAAATCTTGGTTCTTCTTTATGACTAAGATGACAAGAGCCTTTTAACATGTGTTGTAACTGCTGTGTATCTTTATATAACCTTCATGTAATAATTTCTTAATACTCTTGTAGATGAATAATTGCATGATTTATGAAAAATATATTGAGGTCATTTGATAATATATCTGGTTAAGAATATTGATACCAACTGGAGAAAGTAATTACCTGGCAGCACTTGAGCAAATTCCTTCCAAGCACAGCAAACCCAGAGCACTCTTAGGATGCTAACGCTGTTTCAGAAGTTGAGAGGATTTCTATAAGAATCCAATAGTTAGTTTCTTGAAATAAAAGAAAAATAAGCTCTTATTAAACCCAAATAAAATGTAAAAGCTTACACAGAAAAATGAAATGAGTAAAAGAAAAAAAAATACAGCTACTATTTAAAAGGTACCTGGAATTTTGAGGAAAAAAAGTTTAAATCACTCCAAAAGACTAATTTTGAAACATCTAGAGAAAGCTGACATGGATTACTTAAGTGTATAATACAGAAGCCAATTCCTGTGAAACACCAAGTTGTTCAGTGATCATGTGTGCTCGGAAGGGAGGAATAAGCTAAGATTTGGTGAAAAGAAAGGAATAGGGCAATTTAATTTGGATTCAAGACTCTTGCTGTTCAGTGATTTGCTTGTTTCAATGCAACTTCCTATATGCCTTTTCTAGGTAACTATCTTAACTATTGTATATGGGGTTTTTTAGAAATTATTTATAAGTTACAGCCCCTAGTCTTGTTATAAGATATTCAGGGTATCCAGTCTACATAGGACAGAGTTAACAATATAAAGAATGTTTACCTATTTGTTTCTTGCTTTAGCTATCTTTAGTGATCATTTATATGGGAGGCAAGATAGTCATGTCCTTCCACCCACCAGGGCAGGCACTTCTGTGTGTTTAAAAGTCTTTTAATCCAAGTTATGAAAGAGCCCTGGAATTTTGTTTTCTGTTGTCTATTTTGTTTAAATTTTCTCTTTTTTATATAATAGTAGAAATGGTGATAATGTTGATCATTATTATTATTTTACTTGTTTCAACCATGATAGCCCTAGGGATGGGCAAAGGTAATAAAAATAGTGGAGTTACCATTTGGTAATTGCTTCCACAGAGACAGTAAATAAAAGTTTGACTCCATCTTTTCTCAAAACTGTGAGTAGCTGTATTTAAAATAGAATTATTTGACATTTACCAACAGATACACAGTAAGCACAATTGCTATAACGAGTGACAGGAAAGCTCATGGAAAAGAAAAAAACCCCCACCTTAGTAGGGATTTACTAATTAAAAAAACCCCTGGAACCTTTTGCCTTAGTTGGATGGACAGAACAGCTATTAAGTGAGGAGGAAGTCTATGCCAATAGAATTGGAATGATGGAAGGTAATTTCTGACAACAAGGAAAAAGGAGTTGTTCTTTTTTGTTTCGGTCTATTAAAATCACACTGGAAAAAGCACTTGGGATATTGTGTAGGAAATATCACACTAGCAGAACATGGATGGCAGAAAATAGGCAAAAGGACGTAAAAGGTCTTATGAGTTTCTAATTAAATGAAATGAAAGTTGAAAAGAGTGGATTTTTTTCAGCCACAGTACAGATTTAGACTTGTGGTGAATTAACTAAAATGTAACCTTTAAAGACAAGGAAAGATAGTGGTATGAAAAAATTGCCTTCTTCTTACTGACAGAGGGAGATCAATGTTTGATTAGTTCACAGATGGTAATTGAATTAATGCTTGGAAGTGAAATGTATAGAGTATTGATTTTTCCTGTTGACTAATCAAGAAGCAACAACTGAGATGCTGAGAGAGAAAAAAAAGTTTGCCAGAAAATATAATTGCTGTTAAAACACACATTGTAAGGCAATGACAAAATCAATAGAAGACTTGATACCATGCTAGTCTGGGTACTTCTAATTACTCAAAATTATACAGTCTAAATTCTGTATTGGTTTTCTACCACATATAACCTCATTGATTTCCACACGAAATTTGTTCCAGTACCTGCAGAACACTACTCTTTTTTGTTTCTCTTTCTCACCATGGGTCTTGCCCTGCTGAAGTCAATAGCAGAACTTACATGAAGTGTCAATAATGCAAGATAATGGAATATTGCTATTCACAGAGACATTTGTATGAAAAATGGGAGAAATAATTTCTCCATTGATGATTATAGCAGCTGTATTGATGAGGCTGTTGCTTTGCTACAGTAGTTACCTCTTTCTAATCTAATTTTTAAAAATGCAGTTACATGCAGAGGCTTATGAAGAGGAAGAGGATTTGAATAAAGAATCCAGGCAAGCATATCTGTGTGTTCTTAACTTCAGCTATATGAGTAAAGTCAACAGAAGTCAATTGGTGGTTCATTCAAGTGTAAAGCTAAGGATGTGTATAAAGAATTTTGCTTGGTAAGTTGAAGTATACACAATAGGTAAGTACACAGATATTTTCTGCAGATGTCCTTCTAAAGCTTTATCTTTTTCTCCTAGTGACTGTGGATTTGTGAAGATGGGTACATTTTGGAGAAGCAGCCTACCATCCATGTTTTTCTGAAGTCATAACTGTTTTGAGCAAATACATCATATTTTATAAATTTTTTACTGTCCCACGGAACTCTCTGGTTACTATGTGGTGAGAGTCAGACAATAGTTGCAATGTGGTTTTGTGGTCCCCAGCAGCCTCTCAAAACCTGCCCACTATCAAGATTTTGTATTGCTCCCTACTTTGCCGTTCGGGCTAGCCTGTGCAATTGTCAAGCTTTGTAGCTGAGTGATATTTTGAGATGAATACTTTTAATGTTTCCACATAGTGTACTTTACTTCCCTATTGGAACTTTAAAGACATTCCTTTATTACGCTTTAACATATAATCATTACCAAAAAGGGCTTAATTTAAACAAAAGTACTTTCAACATCCAAAGCTTCAGATGCAATTTGATGAGACCTCTCAGTGACTGAATGAAATATGCCTGCCTGTCTACTATGCCAGATGTCCCATTAGAGATATGATAGCTTTTTTCAATCTCAGTAATTAATATGCTATGACATCTATAGATGGGTTGGAAACTGAATCTGATTCTATGTTAGAGGATACGATCTGGTAATTTAGGATATACATCTATCTATATATATGTACATACACACACAACTTTGACTATATGCAGATGTAAATTGAGTTCTATCAATTTGGCAAACAATTACAGTTTTATAGAAATATTTAAATAAATCTATCTCAGTTTTTAACATAATAATTTTTATCCAGACAATATTCTGCTTCATCTCACTAGCTTTCTTAATAGCATCCGTGTTACTTACACACCTCCTGCTTTACCCTTAAACAGAACCATTGTGTGCTGGAAAGCCTCCAGTTCCTGAATGAGGACTTAGGAGTTGGAAGAGAAATATTTTTTTCCTGTGTAAGAAGAAATTAACATTTCTATCATGGCCATACAAAATGAGAGGTAGGGACTCTGTCTGCTTTTTCTTTTGGGAGCTTAAGCAAAATCTTAGACAATTATATTAATCGACATAGAAGTTCTATGAGCTCAGAAGTATTGTTTATTTGAAAAGGCTGCAGACCTTCTCCAAGCAGATGATTTCACATAGCCAGCCTGGTAGCACAAAGTAAGGTGGTTAATTAAAGACATATCTTCTCAGATAAGAGATTCAAAGAGGATAAGTGAAGTGACCGATGAAAGTAAAATATGGAGTTCAGAAGTAAGAGGTGGAGGCAGCTCAGTGAATACATTCTTCTCTTTGAAGAGAATCCTGCAGAGGTGGGAAAGCAAGATACATGTCAGACTTGGGAAATTAGGAGTGAGTTGCTTTGGGAAAAAAAAAATGCAGAGAACAAGGACTGATTCAGATGGAGAAATTTGTCTTTGGACAGGTCTTGGGTAAAGTTACATTTGTGAGACTAATGCTTACTGTTACAGTCAGGTGAGGATCAGCAATTTTCTGGCTGAAAGTCCTCACTATCTTTCCTGTAAGTGCTTTGACCTCCAGGCTAGGGAGAAAGGTTTGTTTCTGTGAAGTACTTAAGGAAAAAGGCACTCTTTACAGTACTTTGATTTCTCTTTCTTACTACTAATATTTATTGAAGTTCTGACAGGTTTGTAATTAAGAGCTTATTGACTGAAATAAGAAAGAAATAACATTCACTTTTTAGTTGTTCATAACAAAATCCTAGTATTTTCCTCACTTGTTATTAATTTTGTTAAGAAAGTTTAAGACATTAAAATATTAGAGTAAAAATATATCAAAGGCCAGTTACATGGCAAAAGTAGTTAATTTATGCTCACAAACAGTTCTGTTATGAATATTTGAGAATATTTGGTGAAATATATAAATTGAAAAGAGGAAGAACTTTCAGCAAAATCATTATTCTAAACTCACCAATTTTTTGTACAGTACAGTATCTGCATATGTTTTATATAGTATAGCATGTACTGTGTGTATCCATACATTCATATACAAATACACGTGTAAAACAACTTAGCATAGAACACTGATGGGCAGTTATGTTGAAGACCAATTTGAGGTGATATGCAGCAACCGTAAAGCAACGTTGCATAATAACAGTAATATCTGAACACTTCTCTTTGCCCACCATCACCTCTAGAAATCTGCCGTGATTTCATGCAAAGTGTAGCCATGTTGATTACTCCAAATCTGCACGGAATTACTTCACCATGAAATATGGATCCCTACCTGGACAGATTGGGGAATGTAATATGTTTGTGTGCATATGCTGTACAGGGTATAGCATTAGGCATCTGAGCTTACTTGAATGTAAGATGCCAAGTGCTCATCACTCTTGACATTAAGTCTCTTGCTCTTTGCTCTAAATACAGATTCAGAAACCTGATTGTTGTCCCCCATCTTTATAGGTTGTCCTGCCTAGGGGTTGATTTGGGGTCTTGTCTCAGTGATAATTAGTGTATTTAGTGTTGTGAATGTAGCTTCACTAACTAAAATAAATTTATTCTTTGATTTATGCTGTGCACTTTCAGCTTCATCACAGTATCTAATTTATATTTCTCAGTTTAGCCACCTGATGGGCTACAGAGTTTAAGTATTTGTCTATAATAGTCCCCAAATCTCTTTTTAGGTCAATGCTCTGATGTTAATTTTCCATTTAGCAGCTATACACTGTCTTTTTTTTTTTTTTTTTTTTTTATACAAACTCATTAGTCTACATTTATCTTAATTTGTCATCCACCAGCCTGGTGCATTCATTATTTACATCATTATGTATTGCATTGCTTTTCTTCATTTGCTGTTCTTTCCAAGCACAGCTGGACAGAATAGTAAGAAATAATCCACAAACTCACCAAATCACTATCTTTCTTTTTACTGTTTTCAGTAAGAAAAACAGTGAGTTTGGTTCAGTACAATTTATACAGTTATTTATGACAGTTTGGACAGATATTGGCAAATCACAACATATTCAATAATTACTGTATATTCATGAATTATCAACTATAAATCATTGCTCACCAGAAATCTATAGAGAATAACCCTATTTCATGTAACTTCTTTGGTGCACTTGCTTATCTGATGATGAATGTGTTTCTCTCATTAGCACAACCATATCCCTGTGCATTTCCATATACTCTGCTTCTCAGATGCATGGACAGAGATGTGTCAACACTCTCTGAGTAGCTACACATGTGGACATTTATTTCTTGTACCAGATGCCTGCTAATACATCACCTCATCATTCATTTTTTACTCAGTTTCCAAATATATAATTCAATTGAATCATATTTTACTGCTTGACAAGCTATAGAACTCTGATTATAAATCAGATACCCGCTTCAGATATCTGCTGGAAGCACAATCTGCCCTATATAAAACTTTCGTGTTTGGGTTTCTATTCTTGTTTATCCTCATCTCTGCACTCCACTCGGATCAAATAATCACCATAAAAAAAAAAATCAATTATTTTAAAATGTGTTTTCCTGCTGTATTATACTATTTAAACTGTGGCTCTTTGGTTTAGTTTATTTATTTATTTATTTATATTTCTGTTTTCTCCTTTTGTCTCAAAGAGGAAAGTCCTGACCTCCTTTGCCAGGGCATGACCCTCAGTGGACTATACTTCCAACTCAGTGGTTTTGGAAGAACATACAATTTAAAGTGTTGTTTCTGACACTGTGGTTACTCCATCCGTAGTGAAATCTGACCTGTAAGATTTCTACAACATTATCTGGAAATTCACAAGCAGGCACAGTAGCTAAGTAAATCCTGGAGACAGCAAAATCCACCTCTTGGTAGACAAAGATGGACAGATACACTCAACAGTAGAAAGAGTATAGGAAAGTTATAAAAAACTTGAAACTTTTTTATTTATATGTTAAAGTCAGATGTTTTCTAAACCAGTCTTAGAAAACCACCCATAGGTTTTGAGAATGTTAAGCTATTAATGAGAAAAACAACTGTGTAAATGAATTAGTTGGGAACAGGAAAAGTGCCAGTTCTGAGTTATTTCAGGGATATTTTTCCTGATGAATGAGAAAGGGAATAAACACAGTTGTTCCAAAACTCATATAAAGCAATAGAAAGACTCCTGGCAGATAGATCAGGTCTGCAGAGACTGAAGATCCAAGAATAAATGAGACATGATTGTTACCAAATATGCAAACTACCCAAGTAAAACCAGTTCTCAGTAAGTTGTCCTGACCCTGGTCACTGTGTTATCCTTGCGTAAGCCCTCCATTACAAGCTGAATGCTAGGTTCTCTTTCTCTGCTCATGCATTGAAAGCATAGTGGTGGTTTCTTTTAAAAAGAGTTCTCCATCAGCTTCAAACATTATGAGCCATTTTCTATTTCTTTGTTCACATCAAATTCCTTCTAATTCTGTAATATGCATTTTTACTTGCATACTGTAAGTGCATAAATAATTTCTTAGGGAAAAAGCTGAAGTATAATTTTAAGAGTTTATTTAAGCAAGCATTTTAATATTTATAATACATTTAATCTAGAAGGCAGTTAGATACAAGTATCCTTGAAAAAGTGATATTGATTTGTTCAACTGCCCCAAGCAAACTGCATAGTATATTTTCTCTTGTTCTTGATTAGTAAATGCTCTGGCTCTGCTGGCTTTGTTTTTCAAATGGTTGACAGAACATTTGGGGGAAACTGACAATGAACAATCTTTTGATAATTGCAACATTAATTTAAATGTGTTTTAATTTATTTTGATGTTATATTCAGGACTATGATCATTGCAAAGATTTATACTGTTGCAGACACAGTGATGAAATTTTTAAAAAATGTATTTGATAGTTCCCTCTACAGAATATGAAAATTATTTTAGAAAGAAGTAACAACTGTGAATTACACACAGTGACATCTATAATATTTGTGTGAAAAATGCAAAAGCAAATGTGAAATTTATGAAAAAACTCCAATCATTCATTGTTCCTCAAAACTGAATGAAATCATAAAGTTGCTGCTGGAACATTCTCAGTAGGCTTTAAATGTACTTTTCAATTATATGAGCGTCATTCACCATCTGTCAGGCCCCATATCTGGTCATTTATCTATACTATGACTCACTGCAGGGTGCTATAAGTATCACCATTACTTTATTTAATGAGTACACTGTCTATTTGCACCCCTCTTGACAGCTTGTGTCCATATCATTCATTCATTCATTGTCAACCTACCATTGACATCGCAAGAAAGACATCTCTGGCTGCTGTCTCATGACAGGCTGCTGCCTTTGGTGACATCTGTTCTGCATCCATCCCATCACTGCTGAGCCCATCTCATTGCAGCACCCGTAGTCACAAAGCTACTTCAGCCCATGTTGTTGCAATATTTCTCTCAAAGGAGGAATGGAAACTCACACAGGGAATCTGACATTACTTTTGACCTTGGGAAAAGATGATTATCTGATATAAAGGGGCAGTGAAAAGGAGGAGATACTGATTCACATAGATCCTCTCCATGGGCAAACATCTGGAGGGCTCTGGTGCAAGGAAAAAATTCAATGGAACTCCCTTATTCTTCCTGTAGCTCAATTTGTTCCATGTGGGAGAGAATTCCTCTTCTCACTCCCCCCATGTAGGAGATCTGAGGTCCAGGTACATGCTGTGGAGCAGAATTAATACCCAAGTATATTAACTAAAGGTCACATGTAGTGCTAAATTATAAAGAGTAAATTACTATTGCCAACATGGGTAAGGTCTGCAGAGACATTAGCAATGAAAACCCACGGGAGGAAGTGCCAGGGCTGAAGATTTTTAAAAGCAGCTTCTGCTATTATTCCTCGTAATTTCAAAATTTATCAACCCACGCAATCAAAATTCTCACAGTGAATCAGCACATATAAGTACAAAGTCATTAGGCAGGCATCTAGTATATCTTTCTGTGTAATCTAGTAGTGGTATTCCACCACTTTTCCCTAGTTATCCAAACCTAGGAAAGTTGAGAAAAATTTTCCTTTGAAGTCAATTCTACTCTCTATACCTTATGTAAGTGACCAGTCTGGATGCACTTACACGAGAACTCTTTACTCTGTGAGACAGGGATCTGTTGCAGAAAAAAAATTCCCACATGGAATTATTCCTGGAACAAAGTTTCCTAGCTCCAATAACCTCTACTGAAGGATAAACCTCCAAATTAATTGATTTTCAGTAGGGACAGTAGAAGGAAAGCAATGCAAAGTTAATTTAAGTGAAGACAGGAAAGGTCATTTGAAACAAACTTCTATTTGGTTGGTCAAATTTTACACTGGCATAAAATAACATTTCTAGATTTGTTATTCATTGACTGTATAGTTTAAAAAATGCATCAAAAGTGTGGGTCAGCTATATAAATGTTAATTTTCCTTGCACAATGCAGCAGAATTTAAAATTTAATGAGCAATGCCTATCTGAAATGGGAATAAGAGAGAAGTTATTACAACTTGCAGTGGTATAGGTGTATAGGTGGTAAGATTTAACCCTGCTGATGGGAGAGGTTAATATTATTTTCATTAATAATGAAGAATAAGGATAATGGCATGACATTCATAGATCACCTTCTGTTTGCACTCAGATTATCATAAATTGTGACTCTCTGGCATTGGGTTAATCAATGTCCACAGATCCCAGGAGAAGATTTTCCAGATCTTTTCTTTTCCTGGCTTGTTTTCTGCCTCCATGGGAGGAAGAGTCACCTTGGAGTGTGAATGATCTTACCTCAGCTCAACACAGAGCATCCTCCTGTAAATGATGAAGCAACAAGCAAATAAAAGCCCTGTTTTCAGTTATTTTAAGTGAGATACTCAAAAGCAAAAGTACCTAAAATATGGGAAACAATATTCTAGGAGGGGGCACCATGAACACAATACTTCAACTTGTATAAATAAGGCAGGTAATAAAAATAAATTAGGAAATACAGCTACAGCTAAGCTATGCAGGAGAGATGTAAGAGATTAATGTATGTTAATAAATTTCCCTCGAAGTAAGGAAGCATAGCCAAGGAAGGACAAGTTGTCCCAATGATGTATGGATCACAATTGCTGGCAAAGATTCTAAATGTGTAAACTTCCATCCATTTTTAAGTTATTCTATCTCCAGTATTTGGCCAGTATTTATATCTGACATATATAAGTGGTCAAAATGGAAACCGCCCCACCAAATTTTAAAAATTAACTTCGGTACAAGAACACATTCAGTGAGAAAATCCTCAGAGAAGACATGGAAAAAAAATACAAACCTTTCTTACCGCAAGTTCCAGCTCAAATTTGGTTATCAGGAATCTTTGCTCTATTGTAAAAAAAGTACCAATTAAAAGAAAAAATAAAAATCTTCCTAGCAGCCCAGATGTAACCTAGGCAACTTGTGAAATGTATGAGGAAACAATCGCAGAATACGCCTCCTGTGTTTCTGCATTCTTGCAAATACATGACATAAAAATATTCTTATTTCCTTCAAATAAACAGAACAAACAGTTCTGGAGCATCAGTTACATGTTATTTTACAAAACTGGCAACTAAAGTAGCATTTTTAATGCTCACATAGTTTAGACAAATATAAATGTAATTGCCTTGAATGAGCTGAGTTTTCCTCAGAGTACACTAAGCAAATACATCCCATCTTCTAAGAGGCAAATGAACATGGCTTCTTGCTCAATAATAAATAAAGAAGACTGGGTAATCAATCTCTTTCTCATTTCTTAGGCTTTGTGTTTCTTTTAGAATCCTAACAGAATAAACCAAATCTAAATCTACAATATACTAAAAGGTTATCTAGTATTTGCTAGATTTGCTTTTCATTATTGTTGTGAGGATCAATAATTTTCTAAAAAATTATGCAATTGTTTCCTGATTTTGAAAAAATAAGCTCTTGTCAACTCTTAAAAATGTCTACAACTATATGATGTTATCACATGAATTGATGAACTCTAAATATTAATGTTTGTTGTCTTTGTGTAGATAGCTGCAAGTCAAATTACCTATTTTGTAGGCTTTTGCTGGTATGATCCACTCGCCTAGAGCATCAGAAAGAGATTCTTCAAAACTGTAAATACGAATAACCTTTCCGTGAGTAGTCTGGCCAGTCTCTGGTCAGTATTCTACTAGGCAAGACCAAAGCTTCCTGTTAATGAAAGTGAAAGGAAATGAAATTAAATGTCTACTCACTTAAATAAGGCATTCCCATTTTGGCACTCAGTTGTTTTTGTTTTTGTGGGGTTTTTTTGTTGTTGTTTCTTTGATTCTTTGATTTTTAACAAGCATACCTATTGTATTTTTGTTCAAAGAGTAAGACTCTTTAGTTCTTTAGGCCTTATTCTTAACATAGTCAGTGTTCAGTGCAGAAATTTATTTTAGATTTAAGTCACATATTATTGACAAGTTAGCCCTAAAATTTTATAAGAACTCCATCTTAGGATAGTTTGTCATTAAATAGCCAGCTGATTCAGTCAAGAATTTAAGCTTTCTCAGCCAGTGGATCATTTTTCAGCAAAGTTGTAACCCATTGCTTAGTACTGGAGTGATCTGGATGTGTCATTCATTTCTGAGGTTTTACAACTGTTCTCTTAAATTATGAAAAACAGATGACATGTTGGTTAGATAAGGATAGAGTTATCACAGAGTAAGGGTTATGTGTTAAAGAGCCAGTGCAAAGTCAGCCAGCACCACACTTGACATCTGGTGAGATTTCTTGGCATTTATTAAATATCAAATAATGACATTTAGGAAGGCAAAAGCACTTAACCCGCTACTAATAAGCTCTCAAGATACTATTGCCTAGATGAGCAAAACTAAAATAGCAGCAAATATGTGTATATATACACACACTTAAACACACATACACCAGAAGCTACAAAATTACTAAGCCATACACTGGCCCATGAATTATTTAACACATTATGACTCCTTTATCATATTCTGTCTTCAAAAGGCTATAACATATGTACAACTACACATCAGTTTTGCCCATCCGCACCACTTGGTTCTGGGCTGCCTCCTGATACTGATGTGCATACTGGACTTTGATTTTGTGTGGGAGTTTAGTCATAAACCCTTTCAAAAACTGTTAATGAGCAATCTGAAAAGAATCTGAAACATGTCAGAATTTGAAAAAAAAACCCAACACTTTTTCATGTAATTTTATACCCAGGCTTTCTTTTTCAGGATTTACGTTGTCAGCATTTACTAAAGCTTATTTATTGGTTTTATTGTTCTGTAGATACGTAACATCCACTTCAGAACATCAGCAATAGGTGTGCAAGATTTTGACTGCATATGTATTGAAAACTCACTGAAGAGTTGACTGAGGAGAGATTTGGAGAGAATATTTTGTTTCTAACCATTAAGATAGGAAGGACTTGGTGGATGGAACTTGAGTAAGACCAATTTGCTGGATTTTTTTTTTAATTTTTATTTTAACTTTAATACTCTTTGGGTTGTAAAATTCTTTCTAGCTTGGGAGTCTTCTATATCAGCCAGCAAGCTCAATTATACACGAACAAATCATGGTGTATTGCAAAGAAACGGATCACAAATAAAGTCTTCTGGATTTGTAATGTATTATTCTTACCTTGGACTATTTTTCATCTGTAATGTTGCTTGGGAATATTTTCTTGTAATTCCTGATGATATATGTTCTTTGCTGATATGTATCTACTTCTTGGAATTATTAAGAAGATACAAACCAAAAATAAATTAATAGGAAAAAGAGTTGTAAAATAAGGAAATGTACGGAGGTTGTTTTTTAATTTTTATTCTCAGGTGAAGAAAGCTATCTTGAGAGCTCTGTCAGGACATGACCTGCCAATGCCAGCTTTTGCGAACTTGAAGAGATTTTGCATATATCTTAGCTGAACAGACAAAACAAGACCAGGCTTGCCTTCATTGTACCTTTTTTTCAATAGCCTTCAAGCAAAGAAGAAACAGAGATTTTAACTAAAAAAATGGTACAATATGAGCTTGACAAAGACAATGCCTAGTTCTTATATTTGTCAGACTATTAGTGGGTGCTGGTAAACAGATAGATCATGACTGATAAACTATTAATGACTTTTGGTAGTCCATAAAAAAATAATCGAAGTGTAAATAGATAAGCAGGCTTTAATGAAATTGTGGGGCAGCCTCTGAAGTGTCAGTGACACCTCTGAAGGTGGACACATAGATCAGATTGTAGTATGCACATGCTGGAGAGTAGAGCCAGCAGAGTCTGAAAACTGTAAGAAAATGCACATTTCAGTGCACAAGGTGCCAATTAAAAGATTTGTATTCAGGTCTTTAGGCAGGTAACACTGCCAGGATACACTTTAATCGGTTGTAGACTGAAGTCACCATTGCTGCTGGCTGCAAAGCCTCAATGTTGATTTGAACTCTAGGAGGGGACATGGCTGCATGAATGTAGTCCTTGGAAGAGGCTAGAAACATATTCAGGAGTAACAAAGTGGCCAGTATGGATGATCAGCTCTCCCAGAATTACTGTCTATTTGTTCGTATTCCTTGGATGCTGGTGATTCCTAGAGAGCAGTTGTAAATCAGTACCCTGAAATTTCAGGACTCTCTACTCTGCCTGCAGGTAGCTTTTGGGATCAATAAGCCAGCAAGAGAGGCTGACTCCATAAGGAGCAGGCAACAGAATCAAACACAGTGAATTTACACATTACAAATGACACTAAAAGCAATATGCAGTTATACAGGATTTCTAGCTGTGCTGTGATATTACCTATTTGCTGTCATCACCCAAAATTTAAAAGCTGATCATCAAAAACGGGTGAGATAGAACAGACATAAAATGAAACCACAAAATTAATTTATCCCAATCTTAATTGCAGTGATTTATCATTGTCCACTGGGCATTGCAAAAATATTAACAAGTCTCACAGAAAGATTAACAGATACCCAGTAATAACCTTAGTCTCCACATCATACATAAAATTAAACATGAAGTTTCCTCATGAGACTCAGATTATTATTTAAATACTTGAATTACCATCACTTCAGTGTTTCCATTTTGTGGAATTTCCATTTCTACTTTAGCGTTAAATGATTTCACATTTGTCCAGAATTGTCTTGACAACCTCAAGAGGCATGAAACACACAGTGCTCAGTGCTGCTTTGCCATCCCATGATGGGTAGATGAGCTTGGCCTCCGCCATTCCAATATCTCACTGCTCACATTGGGAGAAGCCAGGAGCCCCATGAGGTCCTTCATGGGTCCTCCCACTTCATTCATCTGTTTGAAGCGCTCATGATAAGACAAGTCATGAATACCAAGTAGTTTAGTGCCTTCCTTGGTCAGAGGACCAAGTCATCTTCCAGGCTCATGGCACAGTGTGGCAGGCATGTGCAGCACACGACTACAGCACCTCATCGCCAAGAAGGGCTCTTCATCCTGTTTCCTTTGGGAGGATAACAAGGAAGTCCAAGGGATATCCTAGGAAGGCTGAGTGTAAGCAAAGAGGAGGCTATCCTATGGGTTTTAGGGATACATAAAACTGGCCTCTCCTAATTTAGAAAGTCTGCTGATCGTGTGTCACCATAGGTGTGGCAGCTTCATAACTATGAGTAAAGGGGAAATATTTCTCCTTCTCATAGGTTGAATTGTCAAATAATGAATGTTTGTATGACAGGATGGATTCAAAGGATATGTCTAATCTCTTTGGTAAAGCACATTTCACAGCTTCTGACAAGAAACATCCATTAACTGCTCTTGCCACCCTCAGGTCATTTCTTTCTGGTGTCTTTAATTAGACTTTTTTAAATGGACTGATCTTATTACTTGATATTTTCTGCAAAATTCCCTTGTGAATGGAATTTTATCAAATGCTTAAACACAGTTCTTGCCTGAAACTTTATCAATAAAACAAACAAGTAGACATATTAGGGAAACAGAAATAAAATAAGATAAAATTATATAAGAATTTCGTAACCAAGACAAAATTATATAATAATTTCATAACCAACATATTTCCTACAGGTAAAGTGATAGGTAGAATGGTGTGTCCTAGAGTATCTTAAGTTTAGGTATAGAAAGGGCTTTCCAAAAGCAATCAGATGTCTGTACTGGTCATTAACTTCACCATATAGGCTGAGATCTGATGGGTGACTAAGATGTTGCTTCTATATTTGCTTAGGTGCTCCTTTTTAGGAATGTTCTTCTCAAGCATTATCTGTAGTAGAAAGTCCAGAAAGTTATAGTGTATAGTTTTGAGTAATGAAGTAACTGGAACTTCTGTATGAATAAAGATGACAGAGTTGATGGGTATCTGCCTGTCAGCATCCTGATTGTGTTTCATGTTATTAATTTCCTCTCCTTTTTCTATGGATGTGAATTTTTTGAAATAATGAAATATTTGGTTCAAGAGTTAAAATTAAAAGATACAATCAGAAAAAAAGTACAAGAATAAGCAAAAAAACCACTAAACTACAAAATAACAAACTACAATAAAATGATAAACTACACTACAGGCTTTTCATTCAATGTTTTATGGACATGTTGGGACTTTGTAGTGATTACTGCTGTAAACAGGTCTTGGGCTAATTAGCAGATGCTTAAAATCTCTAAAGATTTGGCCCAGAATCACTAATTACCTACTGTATGTCCCACACTGAAGAGAAGCTGTAAATATATGGTATGTGCCATGCACCTGTCAGGCATTCACTCCTTACTGATAAGAAAAAGCATAAGAGTTTTTCTGAAATACCAGGTTTTGATTGTCTTAGAACATGACCAGATCTTTTTTAAAATTCTAAGGTCTTGTCATGTTCTCCTCTTTGATCCCTCACATTTCAACATCTGATGAAACTGATACTGTTTTGATACAAGCTTTTAACCGAATAAAATCTTGAGAAGAAATACTTGTGAGAAATGGAAGCAGCACACACAATTATAAAGAACAAAACTGCTTACTGTCTTAAATAGTGTCCAAATAATGTTTATGAGCTGTTTGACACGAACACATTTAAGCCTTACAAAACCAACCAACAAACCTCATTTATAATGGAAGCTTCAGAAAGTGACTTTCTTAGATGGTAGACAGGTGCTCTGTTTGGAAATGACTGGGTTTTTGTATGGTCACCTTTCTGCCTTTTAAAAACTGCATCACAAACCACTAACAATTGTCCCATCTTTGGGAAAAAATCTTTCTCAGTTACCTACATTTTAGAGTTGTTTCAGTGTATCTGCAAATGGAAACTTCTATGTGAACATGTGTGCCGTACAGGAGAAACACTGTCACGGTCTGAAGTTCCTGTTTTATAATTCTTTCACCTATTTAAACTATCTACTTTGTGCAATGAACAGAAACAGAAACACCTATCTGCAGTTAAGCGAGTTTTTCTGATGTTGTTCTTAAATAATCACAGCTCGTGTAACTTTCTGACATATTTTATTTCTAGTGTTTTTTACATAGTAGGTTATTTTTGTTAGCCCAGCTTAGCATAACAACTGTCAAAATTAGGCCCATGTTGCTTAGAGCTCCATTAGTCCTGTTGATTAAAACACTTACGTCTGTCTGTTCTTAGTTCAGTCCTATACTATCTAACATCTTAAGGCCTAAAAAAACCCTTAAGAGTATAGGGCAGACAAAGGTTACTATTGCAAAGTTCTTTTGAAGGAGAGAATCATATCAGATCAATTAGAATCAAGTTTATTATATCCTGGTGAAAGGGTTCTGAAGTTAAACTAATTGAATTTTCCTCAGAGGGATGTTGGACCTCTGACAGGATCACCTCTCCATTAGAGTTGTACATAGTAGTAATACTGAAATGGTGGCTTGTGACCTCTTTCACCAACAGAGAGGTAAAATATTTTCTTGGCCTAAGAGTTTTATTTTGTTTGGAATACTCTTAAGGCTTAATTTAAGGATTTGAACTGCCGTTAAACACAAGGAGTGTCAGCCTTTGCCAGTCATGTATGTTTTAGCAAGTATGGGAGTAAATGGTGGGGAAACAAGTTTTAAAATTAATAAAATATTTCTCAGACTGTAGAGATATAGACTAATGCTATACTTTTCACTTTAGGGGTTATCTTTGTATTTTTAACATCTAATCTTACTAATGAATCCTGAAGATATTACAAATAGATATCCCGATTTATTTCTTAAATTTTTTATGGATCTCTTATCAGTAAGCTGGAACCATTCCTGACTTAGTTAGTCTGATGTACTTAAAAATATACTACAAAAAAAATGAGTAAGCAGTACATAAAATCACAAAACCTAACATAACAAAAATTAGGTGGCATTCTGTAGTGTATTTTATGTCTGATTTTTACAGTGGCTCAACTTTTCTACTACATTTCATCCTGATGAAAAAGGGAATTGCTCATACTTAGTGACACTGCTGCCTGTTTAGCTTCACTGCTGCATTGAAATCAAATAATTTATGCCTGAGATTCAGAGGCTATATTTTTCCAGACAAAGAAGCAGGCCATTCAAATGCACAGAAACTGATCCAAAAACTACAATAGTTAAAGGGATCTTTCACTTAGAGTCCAAAATCTGGGGTTTTGCCAGAGAAGAGGAATGGAAGCTCTTATGGCTTTAGACGTCACATTTAATTCACAATTGTGTGCTTATGACAAAAAAAAAAAAAAAAAAAAAAAGTTTGATAAAAGAAAGAAAAGTTGAAAGAATATAGCTTTCTTCATTTTTCATATATCTATTCATTTGTATCTTCTTTATTGACTCTCTGCTATAAGGTCTGCATATATAACCATTTTCTGAGAACTCAAAAATGAGTATATACTAGGTTGATTCAATATTGGTTTCAGTAGTATTAGTAGTAATAGCAAATATGAGCATAGGTTTTATACAAGGAAAGTGATAGTTTAAATTCTAAGAGATGTTAAACCCCTTATAATTTAGAAAGAAACAGCAAAAAAAGTTCTGGCTCAGGAGAAGCTGTTGCTTGTCTCTGGAGTGGCTTCCTTGTTAGGCAGGTTTTGTGATGTTTTTGGTATTTGTATTTGTTTTGTACTTAAATTTTCAATATTTACAAAATTTAAAGGTAATTTTGACTTTTTGGAGTAGATGTGTAAGAAATTAAGTGGTGAAAACAGTCACCAAAACAGGTGTTTGAAATGAACAATGTAAATTTGCTGTCAGTGTTTAGGCTTCTACCTGCTCAGAATTTGCTTATATGGAAAACTTCAACATTGAGGAAGCTAAATTATAGCAAAATAAACCTGTCATTCACTGTCATCCTGCTTTCTTGGTTTGTATTGTTGTTACTTGAATGGTGTCAGTTATCAGTATGACGTCTGTGAAAATGCATGTGGATCGCAAATGTTTCATGAATTCTAGTTATTTGTCTACCAGGCAGATTTCTTTCTGGTTTGTAATTTAAATGGAAAATTAATTTGTGTGTGAACTGTTGCACAATTCAGTGCGTTGATCAATGCATAATGAAGAATACTGGAAATGTGGACTGGGTAACAAGCAGTAGCAGAGACAGAAACTGCAGCTAGTAAGTAAGCAAATATTTGATGTTTTCTCCTAGCTTGTGCTGTTTATTTACTACTTACATATATATAAAGTACTTGAGAAATGACAAAATTGAAACTAGGGCAAATATAGAAATAGTGACTTCCTCTTATAAAAAGGCCACTGCCATTTTCAGACCCCTGTGCTTTCCTGGAAACTCTCTACATTAAACTTTCTTATATTTTTTCTGTCCTTCGTCTACGCATACTTTTTTATTGAATGCATTTCCTATTCTTACAAGTAGGTGGCATCAAAACTCACATCAATATTTCTTCAGAAACCCATACAAGACATTACAAAAATCACAGAATCACAGAATCACAGGATGTTAGAGATTGGAAGGGACCTTGAAAGATCATCTAGTCCAATCCCCCTGCCGGAGCAGGACACCTAGATCAGATCACACAGGAACGCATCCAGGCGGGCTTTGAATGTCTCCGGAGAAGGAGACTCCACAACCTCTCTGGGCAGCCTGTTCCAGTGCTCTGTCACCCTCACCGTGAAGAAGTTTTTTCTCATATTCAAGTGGAACCTCCTATGTTCCAGCTTGAACCCATTGCCCCTTGTCCTATCACTGGATGTCACAGAGAAGAGCCTGGCTCCATCCTCCTGGCACTCACCCTTTACATATTTATAAACATTGATTAGGTCACCCCTCAGTCTCCTCTTTTCCAGGCTAAAGAGACCCAAATCTTTAAATGGATTTAAAATCTAAGGGAGCAGAAGGTGAGGTGTAAAAGTAGTAAGACGAGTGTAAAAGCAAGGAAATGCAGAGAGTAAAGAGGCATTGTTGTTCATGAACAATTTATGGTAAGATTTGAATTCTCTTTTGAAAGTTTGGCACTTAAAAAAGGGACAGTTCTCTAATTCTGATTTAACTAAACTGGAATAATGAATTTAAACTGAATCACAGAAAACACAAGATTTTATTACACTGGCTTTCTTGTCAAGCTCACATACAGCTTCTCTCTTTTTTTTTTAGGAGGAAGCGACTATAACCCTGACTTACATGAGTTCCTCTTTCTCCATGAAAAAATGAGAAGGAAAAAAAGAGTAAACAGCTGCTACAGCCATAAGAGTCTGGCAATATTGCTCCCAACAGTTGGTGCAAGGCCTGGGGGTGCTTATGAAAGCTGGAGCATATCAGGGTATCAGTCACAGACTATAAAGTGGTAGCAAAATCAGACAAAGAAGACAGGACAATCAGCATGCTTATGCTGAATATGCTGGTAAGTCATGTCTGCTTCCTGCTCCCTTGACTGGTATCTTAATTCTTTTTCATGTCACAGATGTAACTTAGGTGGTTTACAAAAATATCTGGTACCAAAAGAAATCCAAAGCTCATTGTATTATTAGTGCATGAGATCAACTCAGCAGTTGCAAAATGTTATATTGTCTGTTAACTGGAGATTTTTAGACATGTCGCATGCTCCAAAGATCACAGATGTTACAACAGTGACATGTGCAACTTGACAATGCTTAGATAGCAACAGAGAAAAAGACCCCCTCACCCTACCTCTGAAACTGAAATTTCTCATGACTTAATTCATCATTAGATTTTGTTTAATGCTATATAAAGTACACCCTATTGGGGAAAAGGAGATTAATTGTGTTATATCTTGCTTTTAAAACAGCAATCACTAATGTCCTGGAGTGTGTGTGTGTGTGTGTGGACGGATGCATGGATGGACTCCAGCATGGATTGCTGCTTCAAAGGCAGGCTTGTGCCTTAGGGTAGGCTCAGCTTCTTCTGTTATCTTAAGGACACCAGAAACATACCAAAATTATTGTCATGGCTGCTACCAGGTAGCGGGGGGCAGCTAAAAGAAGCATCCCGCTGCTAGGAAGCCACAACACATTGAAAATATTTGAATTTATATTCACCTTATGTGCAGACAGGTCCAGCAATAACACACTGCCATTATCACTGTTTTATTTTAGATTAGGCTGATAAAAAAATGTTTAAAATAAAATATATCAACTGAATAAAGACTGTAGTATCTATTTGTCAATATTATTGTTGCACAAAGGATACTGAGGCAGGTTCAAATGAGAAAAGATTTCCTAGTGGGATCTGTAGGTGACGGTGTACTTTGGAATAGTGAAAGGTAGTTTTGGGGTATGATAAAAACAAAGGAGAAGGAGAGAGAAAAGGGAAAGGGAAAACCCTCCCCAGAAACCAGCCTCTGGGGGCACTCTCTGGTAGGGCAGGTGGAAACAATGAAGGTGACAAGTGATGAAGGTCATGATGATGATTTTTTTTTTTTTTTACCATGCTTTCTCCCTAGTACTATATGCTTTACACTGGGACTTGCTCAGACTCCCTACAGCTTGTTTGTTCTTGCTTATGAGGCTGTTGTCACTGATTGGAGTATGCTCACCAGCTGCAAGCACAGCATCCTGTTTATCTGTTAAGCTCCTTGTATGCATGTATTATTGTAACATCTACAAAGTATTTCAATGGTTGTTATCTACAGTATTTTGCACTGTGTTTAGCTTTCTCTCATGAAAACAAAAACCAGAAAGCAGGAGGTAAAGGAAAGCAAAGGAAAGAAGGGCAATGTCCCACCAGTGGTATCTGCTTCCCACAAGAACTACCACAACAAGAACACCAGCCTTTTGCAGGTGCAAGATCATGGGACCAACAGCACAAGGACAACATGGGAACGCAAGGGAAAACCGCTGCCAGAAAGCTGCTGAGAAGAGAGTGCTGCTGCAGCTGAGGAGAGGATCTCCAGGGTTTCAAACAGCAGGGCTTTAGCATTACTAAGGTGACAGCACTAAAGCACCCAAGGTACTGCACAACAGCATCAGCCTGCATATCCTGAGGTTTGTATTTGATGCATTTTAGAGGTTTTCAGGTTTTTCCCCTCTCCTTTGTCCAGTAGAAGTGATACTCCAGTGAATGGCAAGACATTGGTAACTTTGTAAGAGAGAATAAATCCATTTGCAAAGGGAAAACACATGATAGACATTGTTTTGGATTATGTAATGAAAAGAAAGCATTAGAATATTTTTTCAAAGTAATTTCAAATGTTTTGACAATTTACAATGCTTCTTTTTGGATTTTAACATTTATTTTGTATTAGAATATTTTAAAAACTCTTCTTATATTTGAGCTTATTTCATAATGACTTCAATAAACACACTTCCTTGTGAAAAAAAATCTACATTCTGAAATGTCTTCTTGTTATTTAAAAAATGTTTTTCCAATATTCATCAAAGTGATAGCGTCAGAAAATTATGTGCTGTCAACCCAAGTTTTCTTAAAATGGAAAATCCTTAACTGTTTTTCAGACAGTTCGTAAAAGGCTTATTTAGAAGGGAGCAAGCACTCTGTGTAACTGCAGAACCAGCTGATTGAATTTCCATATTAACTCTCAAACCCAGACTTAACTATTACTGCTTCTATGCATTTAAGAGGTAGCAATTGAACAGTTAATGTACCTGGATACCTCTTACCCACATATCCATATATATGTATGTGTGTTCAGATGCACATATGTAAACACACACATAGTGCTTTTATTTACTTTTTGTTTTATCTGAAAGGTTAATGCCAGTTATACTGATTTCTTCCACTTGAGAAGACGAGTGAAAAAATTTCCCCAGACAGTCTAAAGCACAGTGCTTTACAATCAGTGCTGTACAGTGCTGGTTGGTGACTACTGCTGTCTACTTGCATAGAGCAAAGAAAAGACGAGATCTAAATCTAGAAATTTCAGTTTTGGCTACTAACTAACCATTTTTTTAAATGCATTTTTGTTTTACAGGAAAATACTCATACCTATAGACATTGTAGCATGTGGGAATGAAGGAATTTCAGATAATTCGTAAGTTAAGTAGAAGCAGATTAGTAGTAAATGAAACACGAACAGAGGCATTTACCCTGGGAAGCTTCCAGACTGAAAGACAGGCAAAATCGCTTAGCAAGATGCAGGAGATGTCAGTGACTTTCTGTGTGTACAGGCAAAAGTCAGTGGCAAGTTACAGAGAAAACATATCAATCTCCAGGAGAATAGCTATTTGGAGCAATTTTTTCAAGAATGAAGGCTAGGAGTCTGTTAATGGGGAGCAGCAGCTTGTGCCACTCTTAAGAGCTGGGGAGAAGAATGGAACGAAGGCAGGATGTGAAAGGGACAAAACCAGAGGGGCGAAGCACCACGTGGTGGAAGAAAATAGGGCAGGAAATAGAGACAGATTTTTTCTTTACTTGAAGGTCGAGGTGGGGAATTTGAAGGCAATTTGTTAGGTGCCAATTGAATGCCATTCCTTTTTCCCCTCATGCTGATTTTTTTTTTTTTTTTTTTTCAAGGAATCACAGAGTACAAAGAATTTGAAAGTAACATACAATTAGTGGCAGGAAGTTTAAGGAGACATGTTGGGGGATGGAAGAAGAGCAGAAAAGGAGAATAAGTGGGACTTTTACTCCCCATACGAAACTGTAAACATGTCAGTCAATGTCAAACCGGAAGCAGCCTTTGTTCTTTTTGTGTGGTTATGACAGAATGAAAACAATATTTAGCTGGGAAAGGACACATTTTTCCCTCAACTTGTTTTCCTGCGGTGCTCTTAAGTGACAGCTTGCCACTTAAAGTAATCTTGATTATCATTTTTTTGAGAACTATGAGGATCTGTACATAAAACAAGTTTGGTTGAAACTGCCTCATTTGGGCTCTTATTGATGGGATTTGTATTTGCAGCTGTACACCCATATTCCTTGATTCTGCCCTCGTTCCCACACATGTGATTTCATAGTACCTTTTCAATAAGAGAGTCTCTTGAGGTCTTCTTCTCCAGAATAGAATTTAATAAATCCC